>NW_023270320.1:18457846-18494055 GCF_011800145.1 Mirounga leonina | reverse complement strand
TGCAAGGCTCGATCCCAGGACCCTGGGATCATGACCTGAGCCGAAGGCAGACGCTTAACGACTGAGCCACCCAGGCGCCCCTATGAGGAATTCTTAATCACAGGAAACAAACTGAGGGTTGCTGGAGTGGGGGGTGGGGTGGGAGGGATGGGGTGACTGGGTGATAGGCACTGGGAGGGTATGTGCTCTGGTAAGCGCTGTGAATTGTGCAAGACTGTTGAATCTCAGATCTGTACCTATGAAACAAATAATGCAATATATGTTAAGAAAAAAAAAAAAGAAGATAGCAGGAGGGGGAGAATGAAGGGGGGGAAATCGGAGGGGGAGACGAACCATGAGAGATGATGGACTCTGAAAAACAAACTGAGGGTTCTAGAGGGGAGGGGGGTGGGAGGATGGGTTAGCCTGGTGATGGGTATTAAAGAGGGCATGTTCTGCTCGGAGCACTGGGTGTTACGCACAAAAAATGAATCATGGAACACTACCTCTAAAACTAATGATGTAATGTATGGTGATTAACATAACAATAAATTTTTTTTAAAAAAAGTAAAGGTTATAACTGGCTGATTGCTATGAAGGAAAATTATATATTTTATTTTAAAGATGTAAAATTGATTTCAGGTTGATCTATTGCACTCATTTTTTTTTTTTTTTTTTTTTTTACTTGATAGTGTCTTCTTTTCCTAACTGGATAGTTCAATCCCTGAGGTCAAGAATTACATTTTATATTTATATTAAAATTTCATTATAACTGTTCTAGTACTGTTCTAGTACCCAGTGTTCAGTAAATATTTAGGGATTCATTTTTTTTTAAAGTTGATGCCTAAACCTGAGAATCATACAATGAAGTACAGAATCTGCAGTCGGATCAGGGTAGAACTTTTAGCTCTTTGATGCACTGTGTGACTTTGGTTAAGTTACTTAACCATTCTAATTCTTACTGTTCTAAGACTACCTACCTTGCAGAACTTTATTAGGATTAAAGATTAAATTTACCAAGCCCCTAGCACTGTGCATGGAACACAATAGAAGTTCAATAAATGGTGGCCACTGTCATTAGTTTTGTCTTTTTTTTTTAAAGATTATTCATTTATTTTAGAGAGAGAGAAAGAAAGAGAGCATGAGTGGGGGAAGGGGCAGAGGGAGGAGAGAGAATCCTCAAGCAGACTCCCCACTGACTGTGGAGCCCCTTGGGGGGACTCCATCCATGAACCTGAGATCATGACCTGAGCCGAAACCAAGAATCAGAAACTTAACTCACTGAGCCACCCAGATACACCAGCTTTGTCTTTTTTATAATATATTATAGGACTCGGTGAAGCATTATCACTAGATAGTCCACTCCTTTTGTATTTTTGCATATTTTGCATATATGCAAGGACAAAACCTCATATGTCATTATTAAGTCATATGTTTACACATTTACATAATTTGTGTCTGAAGTAATCTGTGAAGTCACCACATTAAATCTCCTACTCAGTACCTTCTCTATAATATCCTAAGGACCACCCAGTTCCTGTTTGAACACTTCCAGAAGCAGGACTCCTACCACTACCAGTCTTCAGTTGGGGGTAGCTTTTAACATCAGAATATTTCATCTTTAATGTGAAAACAAATTAGGACACTGATGATTTTGCTCCCACTTATCCTACTCCTGCCTTCTGGAACTGTATAGAGAAGCCTCTAGTGCATACAAGTTCTTTATAATAATAAATATGGAAATAATATTGGATAATAACATTAGAGTAGCTAGTGTTAACTACCATATTAATATTGATATAAGAGTGGTCAGTCAGGAGAGACTTCAAAGCATGGGCATTTCTTTTTTTGTTTTGTTTTTTTTTAAAGATTTTTATTTATTTATTTGACAGAGAAAGAGAGAGAGAGTTCACAAGCAGGGGTAGAGGCAGAGGAAGAGGGAGAAGCAGACTTCCCGCTGAGCAGGGAGCCCGATGCGGGACTCGATCCCAGGACTCCGGGATCATGACCTGAGCTGAAGGCAGCCGCTTAACTGACTGAGCCACCCAGGCGCCCCAAAGTGTGGGCATTTCTTAAGTTGGTGCTAACTCCTATTGCCCTTCATCTCATCACTCCACCCAAATAGGACCAAGACACCTCTCTTCTGTTCATCTGCAGCCTAATGAATTCCAGTATGGTGGCAGGGAGACATCCATGTGGTAAGTACTCAACATGTTTTACAAATAAATTAAGTAAGATATAGCCAGGTAGATTAGGGGTACAGGTATTTCTTTCTAACTAGTTAGATGGCATTAACTACACTAAAGAATATTAAAGTTGTTAATATACAAAGTAACTAAATAATTTAGAGCAGCTAATATATGTAAACTACTTAGAATAGAGCCTAGTGCATTGGGCCTGTTCTTTAGCTAGTGTCTCTGGTTGAGAGGTAGCTACTACAGAATGTGTAAGGTTCCCTGGTTTCTCCAGCCTCTGCCTTGTGAATCAGCTGGAGAGAGTACAACACAGAGACATTAGGGAGAACTTTCCAAGGATAATCAGCCATATTTAGCATAGTATACTGTGTGTAACTGAGAGAGTATTCTGTGGTTATGGAATAGGTCTATAATTCTCACTCTTCACTAGAAATCCAGTCTTATCTTAGATAAGTTTACCTGGAACAAAGATGAAACAAATCAGACAAAGGATATACTGTTTTATTAGAGGAAGAAACCAGCACACAGATCCTTACGTGTGCTATCCTGGCCCTATTAGCCCTCTGTCCATTCCTCATTTTTCCTCCTGCAAGCTGCATTTCTCAGGCTTCAGTATCAGCAGGTCTGATTACAGCTAATGGGAGGCACTGCTGGAAATTGCAGGGTGATGATGGGTGAGCAGTGGAGAGGGTGTGGTGCGGTGAAGAGGAGAGGAAAAAACTAGGGTGTTTTCCCCCTACCTCCTCCTTGGGCAGCATTCTTGTGGGGATCATGCCTTCTCTGTGGTACTAGCTCCAAATGGACAGTCCTGCCATGACTCAGCCTTGTTTGGTTATAAATGGCTCCTGCACTTTTCTCTTCATCTCCTGCCTAGGGGTGAGTAACTTCATGTATGTCTTACTATCTGAGACTACTCACCATTACTTGCTTGGCTTTCTAGCCTTTCCACCATCCATGTAAAAAAGAAATCTCTGCAGTAAATTCCTGCTGTTGTAAATTCTTGTTGAGGACTCATTCTTTATGACTAAAGCCTATGATACAATATCCTAGTAAAACAATACAAAAGAAAGACAAGTCTTTTCCCTCGACTGTGCCAGCACCAACAGAACCCAAAAATGTTATAATAAATTGTCTGGTCATATCAGAATTAATCTTTTCTACCTGATCTAATCTTTTTGTTCAGGAATAAGCTAGATGCTGATACACTATATTTTGAATACTGAGGAGTCTTTAGAAAGAATAATTGATATTATGGAAGTGGGGAGGAGTCTCAAAGTCAACATACTTATTCATATCCTTAGTTGAGAGAAAGAGGTTACCATAGTGACAAAAATATTTTAGAGGTAAAAGCATGTATTCAAAGTTGATATTGAAGAAAAATTTTAGGAAATTTTCCCTAAAGAAAAGGAAACTTCAATCAGGGTAGGACATAGAGTCAAAGAAACAGAAATCATGTACCTTAAATCTTCCTTCCCAGATGCCCATCATTTTACAGATAATGAAACTGATGCTCAGAAAAATTGATTTTCTAGAGGCCACACTGCTTAGATTAGAGACCAAGATACAATTCAGATAACCTGAATTCCAGATGAGTGTGTTTTCAATATTCCATACTGCTACTCTTCATTTTAGTACAGAAAACATCTTTGTCAGCATATTAACTAGTCTAGTGATGAGAACAACAACCTAAGACCAGATAATAAATTAGGTGAAGTTTGTGCTGAAATTTTAGGACAGCAATCACCAATTGCCCAAAATAAGTAATTTTTGGAAACATCTAACATGGGAGATGGAATTGAGAAAAAATAATAGGATAACTTGGATATGTTTTGTATGCAAATGCAATGAGGTAAAATGTACTTAGGAAAATAGGTGCTTTAGCTTATGAAGAAGGTTGTGCTGACATTGGAATAACAGATTAGGTGGCATGGCACCTAATTTAAATGCTGAGCTAAAATAAAGATTGAGAAACTAAAAAGAGATGGTATTTATTTGTATATTAATATTAAAAAAATGTTTAGCACCTCAGTAAACAGAAGTAAATCTACCAAGAAAAAGTAGACATTTAAATTTTAAAAAAGGTGATAAATTAATTATGTCAGAAATTGTAGAAGAGGCTGGACACGTGGGTGGCTTAGTCCGTTAAGCATCTGCCTTCAGCTCAGGTCATGATCCCAGGGTCCTGGGATGGAGTCTCACATCGGCCTCCCTGCTCAGTGGGGAATCTGCTTTTCTGCCCCTCCCCTGGCTTATGCCCTTTCTCTCTCTCTCTCTCTCTAATAAATAAATAAAATCTTAAAAAAAAGACATTTTAGAAGAGAGAGGATTATTCTTGGAAATTACAGAATTATAAATCTAAAAAATATTAAAATCAAGTATAAGCAGTCTTGCTTTGTGTAGTCCAGATATGCACAAATTTCAGTTACCATATTTTAGTTAGGAAACACCAGTTTTTTGACAATACAAGTTTTGCTCGTTTAAAGTTTCAGCTACTGAAACTTGAATTCTATTCTATTCTGTGAATGATTGCATAGAGGGAAAACTTAACTGCTAGCTCTTCATTTCACAAATCACTACATAAATCATAGATTTACATCATGATCAGTGACCAATCACATTACTTCTTCCAAAATCTGTAGGTAATTGACCACTACATCTGTTAGTCAGTTCCTACAGAGCAGTGTGTAGTTATGTCGCTTCTTTGTCTCCCAGTGACAAACCCATGTGGCATTTTACAAAAATGGTAATTGAAAGAAGGAATTAGCCAATAAAGATGAAAGTGCAGCAAAGAAGTAAAAAATGATGACGTTGGAAGTGAGATTCATACCGAACAGAAGCGGAGTCGTAGAAGAAATAGCTGGTAATGGGAATGTTGACATGGCTGCAGCTTGAAAAAACTAGGTATAGAGCCAGAGGACCTTCGTGAAAGTAAACTTATACACAAAGGAAGAACGTGGTTGTGACAGCAGGGATAAAAGTGTCTTACAGGAAGTGATGCTGGCAGAAAACTTCACTTGCAAGGAACTCTTGGAGATATTTTCTGACATTGAAAGTGCAAAAGATAAATAAATTAGTGGATCCAGACTTAGAGCAGCATGATTCTCCAAGGCATAGAAAAGAGGCTATAAACTATAGCACATGTGAACTATATTCTGTGAGAAGAAAATAAGCGCTGTTCAAATTGCTCTTGATAAATTGTTTTGCAACAAAACAAAACAAAACAACTTTTCTTCTCAATTCTCTAATGTTTCAAATTGTGATGTACAATGTATATATTTCTTTACTATTTTTTATTTTCCTATATATTTATAAACAATAGTAAGAGCTTTTGATATTTTGACAAATATGGTAAAGGGCATTGAACAATCATAACTTTTCCCTTTGATTATTAAGATTGCTTTGCATGGGGGGCGCCTGGGTGGCTCAGTCATTAAGCGTCTGCCTTCAGCTCAGGTCATGGTCCCAGGTTCCTGGGATCGAGCCCCGCGTTGGGCTCCCTGCTCTGCGGGAAGCCTGCTTCTCCCTCTCCCGCTCCCCCTGCTTGTGTTCCCTCTCTCGCTGTGTCTCTCTCTGTCAAATAAATAAATAAAATCTTTAAAAAAAAAAAAGATTGCTTTGCATGGTTCAACTTGCACAGTTATTTTTTTTGACTGAATTACTGTGCAAAACAAGAGCTGCTTACATTAAGCAACTGGTTTTTATGTACTGAGAATACTATAACATATTGCCAAATTATTTTATGAAGAGTAAAGGTACTCAAGATTAACTTTACTTTTCATCTACTAAGGAATGGGAAAAGGATAAATATTTTAGATCTTATTTTACTGAACACTAAAATGTGTCTCACATAAACAACACTTATGGGGTCACTAAGTATTTACTGTGTGTCCTCTATTGAGCTAGAAAATGTGGAGAAAACAAAAGAAGCATTTCCCTTAGTAGCCCTATAAAATAATCATAAATCTAAGTGAGCACAAATGAAGCAACTAGAGAACAAGTAGGTATTGAATTATATTAATTTCTGATAAGAAGAGATTAATGTAATGATAGGCTTCCTGGGGAATTAGGCTTAGGGTGGAGTGGGGATTTAAGTTGTGAATTATGAGAAGGATTTGGAAAAGTGGAGAGGATTATATCCTAGGAAAGAGATGCATTACATCAGTGTAAGATCATCAGTGGCTATTGTCTTTGCCCATGTTCATGGTATTCCCAGATCACAGAACAGAAAAGGAATTTGCCAGAACATGTGAATAAGTATTTGGGAGTCCAAGGATGAAAGAGAGCATAGATTATCTGTAGCCAAATGTGTAACCCTCTGGAGGTTAGCATCTAGGTCAGAACAAGGGAAGAACCAGATATACATCAGAAAAAAGAGGGTGAATTTACCAGTTAACAAAGAACTACACAAAGCAAATACTGAATTCAAAAGTCTAGAAAAACAGTTCTGAATTTGTTTCAGTTTTAGTATATGCCAAAGTGAGCACAGTCAGGAATTTGAAGGATAGCATGAACTCTGAGAATAGTGTTTTGGAACCTGACTTACAGTTATACTCCATCAGGAAATATATATTTCCTTTTAAGGAAGACATCAGTTTATAAATTCCAGTTGTATTTAGCCCAAGATCTGAAGGTGGCAGCACTGTCTTGGTGCACTTAATTAAATGGAGTTGAAGATAAGGGGTAAGACAATTGTTAAGAGAGCATGAGCAGAAGCACCAGAAAAATAACTGCACTATGGAAAACTGGATGGAGTAACCCTAATCTTCAGATGATAGCTCACAGGTGGTGAAACAATTTTCTAGTTAACGGGAAGAGTGTCAAAGACAGTACATCTAATATATTAGAGCAAAAGGCAGGTCTACGCAGAGCTACCTTATTTAACCATCATTAAGAGGTATAAAATAACATGGTAACTATGTACACATGCTATAACACAATAACGAGAAAAAAAGAATAAAAAAAGACCAGGCTGTAAAAGATAGATCAAGAAATAGAGCCATTTCATTCAATGCGTCAAGCAGTAGAAAGTCTTTTAAGAATAGGAATTCAATAAAATAAAAGCTTATGACAAAAAGCAGGTAAGACGCGGCGGAAAATAAGGAAACATAAAAGAAGATGGGGTACCTGATATATTGACTCCAAAAACTGGAACACAAAAAGTAATTTTCCTGAAATGAGGAAAAACTGATTCTATAGTTTTAAAGGACATCATTTATACCAAAGAAAAATTATTGTCACTGATAAATATCCTATTACATAATTGAAGGTCTCTGATAATGAAAGACTTCCTCAGGATTCTGGGAAATTGAAACCTGCAAGCAGGGAAAATCAGACTGGTTTTAGATTTTTTTCACAGCAACATTCACTGCAAGAAGGGAATGAAGCAAAATGTACTAAGTAAAAAAAGAAAATCTGACCCAAGAATAAGTGTAAGTGCAAGAGGGAGATTTCCTCACACATGAAAAATCTCAGGTAATAGATCATGGACAAGTCTCCCTTAAAACAAACAAACAAACAAACAAAACTACTCAGTGGTAACCAAGAGAGAGTGTGTGGCAAAGGGTTGGTGGTGAACACTGAATCCATTTAAATCAAAAGTAAACTTAAATAATTTGAAAATTTTGGGTTGTATAACCAAATGTACATATTAAAAATCTCATCGAAGTAGACATAATGTAGTATACATGATACGATGGTGGGCAAGAAAGGAAGGACATATATTATTGCTGATCACCTCATCTTTTATAGTAGAGAAATAACATGTAGTTAAAAATCACAATGGCTTCTTTTATTCTTAATCTCAGAGGTATTTTTTTAAGGAACTTATAGTATGTCACTTAAGACCATTTATCTGAAATTTAGAAATATATTTAGTTTTCTTCCAGTTTCTTTTATGAATACAATTAACAAAAAATTGATAGGATTTAACTTAAAAAGAGCATACATGATATTAACACATTTTCCCTCTCCTTTTACTCCTGCCCCAAAATATGAATATAGAAATATTTTATATGTTTTGCAAATGTTTTAGGTGGTTTTTAATGTGTTTGTAGTTTTAAATAACTGTTTTCCCTGAAATTTTTATATGGTTTGAATTTCTGTGTTCTGTACAGGTATTATCTTATTTAACTTATTCAATGTAAACATTTCAGAACACATTAGAAATTTAAAAAAGAAGAAAAGTCACTCATTCTATCATACAAAGATACTGCAGTTAAAATTGTGTTCCTGGATTTTCCCAGTTATTTTCCTATTCCTAAGAATTTCTGTACAGAAATATTTTTTGTGTAAATCATGCTTTACTCTACCACAGCACTAATTTTCCCAGTCATTCTAAATTCTATATAATCATCCTTTTAATGATTGTATAATATTTCACTGATATCTATAATCATAATTTAAATTAGGTATATATCACACAGTTGAAAGGGCAATTATAAAAATTGCCTTGAATGTTCTGTAGTGGTTCAAACATATCATTAAAAGAAGAGTGACTGACATGCTGATATTCATCTTCTTTCTTAATTATACTCATTTTTAACCATGAAATCACCAGTAGAATCTGTACCTTCTTTTCTTAGCATGTCTTGAAAAATGAGGTCTTAAAGAATGAAGCTGAATGCACAAGAATCCTAGATTTAAAGTGAAACATCTAATTCATAAAACTTCATACACCCATTTCATTAATCAATAAAATAATTTAATTTCCTGTTTTCAAAGCCAGTGTAAACAAAATGAGGGACTCTATTTTTACTCTTAGAGTATAAAGAACCACAAAAGACTTAATAGAACATCAGTGATGTGTAGGTACATATGTATTAATCAGAATAAGCTCTGTGTGGCAGAAACAAATCATCTCTGCAAATATCAGTGGCTTATATCAACAAAGATATATTTCTTGCTTACCATAGATGTCCACTGAAGGTAAGTTGCCAATTGGCTCTAGGTCATCTTTCCTCTGGGATCCAAACTGATACAGTAGCTTTTATCCATGACACTGCCTAAGGAAGAGAGAGATCCTGTGAGCCACAAAGCGGCTTTCAAAAGTTCTTCTTATATTTCATTGACCATATGAAGGACCAAAAGGCAGGAATGTATAATGATAATCTCCCCATCAGCAAGTGTATAGGAGTTAGGGAAAGTGGTTTCTTTGGCAGAAAAATAATTAGTCATGCTATGGACTGAATTGTGTCTCCCTCTCCACACCCTCTCCTGCACCCCCTCCCATACATATACACAACCTGCAAATTCATATGTTGAGGTCCAACCCTAGACCTTAGAATGTGATACTATTTGGAGACAGGGCCTTTAAAGGAAGTAACTAAGATTAAATGAGATCAATACGGCAGGCCCTAATCCAATCTGGCAGCTGTCTTCATGAGAAGAGAGTAGAACACGCTCATAGATATCAGGGGTGTGAGTGCTCAGAGGGACAACAGTGTGAAGGGGGAGCAATAAGATGCTCATCTGTAATTCATGGAGAGGACTCAGAATGAACCAATGCAGCTAACATCTTGATCTTTGACTTCTGACCTGTGAGAGAATGAATATTTGTTGTTTAAGCCACTCAATCTGTTAGGACAGCCCTTGAAGACTAAGACAAGTATAACATCTTTTCATGACAGTTTCCATGAAAATTTTACTGGTTTGTGTAACATGGTGGAGAAAATGTAAGAAAGAGGAAAACAAGAAAGAAAAAAAAAGCAGGAAAGCAAGATAATTAAGATAATTAAGCCAGTATCATCTTATTTATGATCTAGAATTCTTTGACAATCTGTACGAAAACACCATGTGTGTATACACAAATATATTTCTCACTGTATTTATTTCTTCTAAATTGCCCAGTGTGAAAAGTGGGGTCAATTTTCCAAGCTAGTTCACTGGTTGCTAGTCATTATTTGCAGAATCACACTATCTCTACAATGAAAATTTGATGTTAGGTTGTAGGCAAAGTTTCATGAGTATCCATCCTAGAAAACTTAAAAATAAATAAAGATGGTAGGGGAAAGGTAGATATAGCCTCATAGACAATTAGATGGAGGCACACTTACTTTCTGGTCAATGGAATTGGAAAATGCCAATTTTTGAGCACACTGTAGAATAAATTCCTTGGTAAATAACATTTTAAAAATGTAAGTGAGCCATGTCTTAAGTCTTAATAGCTGAGGATTTACAAGCTTTGGTGATACAGCTACTGTGTTCCTTAGCAGGGGGAAATCACTTTAACTAATAAATAAAAAGATTATAGTGTGTTAAGTAAAAATACCCTGTATACCTCTGAAATATATAAAAAAAAAATAGAACACAAAAGAATATAATATATTCCAAAATAAGATACACATTTTGGGTGATTAAGTGTATTTCCTAGGAATTACTGTATATTTTTTATATTATATTCTGCTCATTGTTCATATTGAATTAGATATTACTAACTGGGTTATTTCCCCTTTAAATAGATTTTTTTCTTACATAAGAGCATAAAACCTATTTGAAAAATCACACAATTACTTAATTATTCTTTGGGTACAGGCTGCACTTTGGTATGTTAAAAAAATCCACTTTATTCAGAATGAAATTCCTAAGTAGGAGCAAACAAGTATTGTAGGAATGATTTTAAAGATACCTTTGAAAGCTTGATGTACAGAAAGCCAAAAAATATCTCATTATGTTGTTAAAGTTCCAAAAGTTCTATTCTTTTGAGCTCTACAGGTTCATCAAACTGTGTTATCTTTGTTAGAACAATCTAATTAGAACGGAATATATTCTGGAATCACTTAAATCTATCAGGGGAGGAGAATTAATGCAACTATATCATCTAGACTTTCAGAGTGCACACGTCCTATTAATGCTAATTACATTTATAAAATGCAAATTACTTACTTCCCTTTGCTCTGTGTATTTACGTTAATGTGCCCAATCTAAACTAAGGCAAAAACACACTTAAGCCAATAATCTTCACATAAAACTAAAATGATTAGCTTATTTTAAAAAGTAGCTATTATAATGGTATTTATCCCCAAATACTCCAAAGCTCCAATTTTCCAGTTTGTTTATTTATATATATATTTTTTCTTTCAGCTCTATGAAAGTGAAAATATCTGTACAGGGTTAAACAGTTTCTGATCTCAAAGTTTATCTAGGGGAATTTAAAAATCGCTTTTGGGATTTAGCTAAGAGGCTGAGAGATAAACAGAAAACTGACAGATGGGAAGAATAATATTGGTACTAATTAACTGAATCCAAAGATGATACTACCTAAAAATTATCTCAAATGTGGCCTTAACTGTGTAAGCACCATAGAAAAGGCACAGGGGAACAGTGTAGAATAGTAGCTCTATCTTGGAGGAGACTGATTTGGATTCTGGTCTTAGCTCTACTCTTTATTATTTCTACAACTTCAGGCAAGTTTCTCAGCATCTCTAGACTCAACCATAAAATGGATCTAGTAATCATTCAAACGTCTTAGGGTTGTTGTGAAGAGTAAATAGGGTAACTTAAGGCTTCAGGGGTTAGCACAGTGCCTAATGATGTAATAATTGCTCAGTAAAATTAGTTATTATTATAATGGAGCAGCAACTTATACATAAAAGGGACTCCTTAAATGCAGTTGTTGGATTGTAGCAGTTGACAATTATCAAAACATTTAAGTAGGTAATAGCAAAATAAAAAAGTGAGTCTCTGCATCAGCATATGTCACAGAAAAGAGAGACAGTTTGAAGATACAGTTAAACACTCTACTAATGATGGTTGTGGAGAAGCTGGGCAGGGATGCTCAGGGTTGGAATGGGATGAAACTGGGATATGTGTATGTGAGTATGAAGGAAGAATATAAGAAATGAGATTATGAGGTAAATCCCAAGTTCTAAACTGTCAACATTTCCTAGTAACTCCACTTAATTTTTTTTACTGTACTCTCTTATTTCTTTGAACACTCAATTTAAAATTTTTCTACTATGACAAAACAAATGCACATATTTACTTGTTAAAACATACCACCCCCATCCTCTGCAAGCTGTGAAATTATGCATTACCTTCCATTTTCCCAGAAATGAAGTTAAATTCCAGGATGCATGCAGCATTTATATACCTCTTCCATTTGTTACTCTTGTGAAATTCAATTATTATGTCAATTTAATTAAGTCTCTTTGCTGAGTAAAACCAGAGTTTTTCACTTGCTCTGTGAACCCATAAGTCCAAACTAGTGCTTTGATTGACTGCCAATAGGACTCTAACTTGAAGAGCAAAGTCAGATGAAGCCAGTTTTTTTTTCTGTAATGTTTTCATGTGAAAGTGACATTTATTCTACTAGCAAGGACGAAGTAAGGGCTGGAATATTTCTTTTCAGACAAACTGAGCAGAAATTAGTTTTGTCACAGTGTTGTAAGCAGTCCAGGTTTTACCGCTCATAATCATCATCAGATATCTTGATCAAATAGTTACAAGTTACACATAAATGCCGCATCTTCCAAATATAATATTAACAGTTCACACGTTGAAAATGGATGTTAACTCAGAGGTCAGACCTTATATGAGGGACAGTAAGAAGAATGAAAAACATAGGCCCAACTTGAGACTTTTTCCATCCACATTCATGAAGGCAGCAGACACTGCAAAGCCCTTGGGTTTGGCCTTGTCCCCAGACGTCATGAGCTTGACTCCTACTTCTGATATTTACTGGTTAGGTAACATTAGGTAGGGGATCTAACCTCACTGAAACTCTCCTTACCTGTCTGTAAGATGACAACACGGTATCAACTCTCCATGTCGAGATGTGGAGATGATTTTATGAAGTGTTCTATGTGTGATGCCTATGGACAAAAGCCACTTATTAGTGGTAGTTTTTTTTTTTTTCTCCTCCGCCTTATGAGGGGCTCTTTCATGACTTGTTTTTGAAGTCAGTATGTAGTTTATTATCACTTTCATCAAGATCACCTCCCTCAATTTACCTGCACAGTAGCCCCCTTCTGAATGACTGTTTTAAAATTGTTTCTCTCATTTTCCATCTCTAAAATGATGTATTATATCTTCTATTAGTGTTCATATAATTGGTTGCTTATTTTCTCCAAAAGAAAAACAAATAAAAAATAAAAAAAATGAAACAAAATCTTACTCCAGAAAAATAGATTTCATAACTGTTTATTTAAGAATATTTAAATATTAAGAATATTTTATTTTATTATTTTATTTTTTTATTGTTATGTTAGTCACCATACAGTACATCATTAGTTTTTGATGTAGTGTTCCATGATTCATTGTTTGTGTATAACACCCAGCGCTCCATTCAGTACATGCCCTCCTTAATACCCATCACTGGGCTAACCCATCCCCCTATCCCTCCCCTCTAAAACCCTCAGTCTGTTTCTCGGAGTCCATAGTCTCTCATGGTTCGTCTCCCCCTCAGATTTCCCCCCCTTCATTTTTCCCTTCCTTCTCCTAATGTCCTCCATGCTATTCCTTATGTTCCACAAATAAGTGAAACGATATGATAATTGACTTTCTCTGCTTGACTTCTTTCCCTTAGCATAATCTCCTCCAGTGCCATCCATGTTGATGCAAAAGTTGAGTATTCATCCTTTCTGATGGCTGAGTAATATTCCATTGTATATATGGACTATATCTTCTTTATCCATTCATCTGTTGAAGGGCATCTCTGTTCTTTCCACAGTTTGCCTATTGTGGACATTGCTGCTATGAACATTGGGGTGCATGTGGCCCTTCTTTTCACTGCCTAAATACTAAGAATATTTTAAAAGGTATTTAAATACTGACTTACTCAAAGATAATTATGTATTAGCTTGTTAACATTTTGAAAAAGAAATGAAATATGTAAATATATATATAATGTAAATACTCTGAAATATGTAAAAAGACATTCTGCGGTTTCATCACTTCCAGCTTTCTAGCATTGGTGTCCAGAACCAACAGGAGAAAGGATATAAACTCAGGATTTATTGGTGGCATCTTCAGTGTCTGGTGTGGTTTTTATGTGTCATGACTTTAGCTGTTGTTCTGGTAAGTGCCTAATTCCTTCTGGACCTTACCCATTTTCTTTTCTTTTCTTTTTTTTTTTTAAGATTTTATTTATTTATTTGAGAGAGAAAGAGAGAGCACGAGCAGGGGAGGGGGAGGGAGCAGAGGGAAGAGAAGCAGATTCCCCGCTGTGCAGGGAGCCAGATGCCGGGCTGGATCCCAGGATCCTGGGGATCACGACCTGAGCTGAAGGCAGACGCTTAACTGACTGAGCCATCCAGACACCCCTGGACCTTTCCCATTTTCTAAACTGCTTTTTTTCCTTCCTCTTTCCCTCTCTCCCTTCACTTCCCCTTCCTTCCTTCCCTCCCTCCCTCTCTCCTCCTACTTTCCCTCCTTCTCACTTTCCTTCTCTCCTTTCCTTTCTTCCTTCTTTGTATTGGGAGACAATTCTCCATGGATTTTCCATACTTCTGCATAGCCTGGGACTTCTAAACAAAGGGCAGCAAGCATGCCTTCGAGTTAGAGATTGTGTCTCCCTAAAGGTAGAGATCCCTGGAGATATTCCAGGATGTAAAATTTCCTTCCACTCTCTGGGGACTTCTGCTTACATTTCAGGTTAGAGAGTTCTCTCAATTTCTCTCTCTTCCTCTCTCTCTATCTACATCTCTATCTCTTTCTCTCTCTGGAGGGGAATATGTGCAGATCTACCATCAGGCTGTGCAAGACTAGAGTTGCCTTAAATCGGAGCTTCCTCTCTTGTGGTGTAACCCTTCCATCTGCACAGGTAACGCCTGACCTTCATGGTGTTGCCCCGTGCGAACTGGGCCGCGGGAATTGACTCGAAGAAGAGCTTTAGGCCAAGGTCGAGTAAGGCTAGTACAGCCTCTCTCTCCAACTGGTTACAACTGAAAACTCGGAACAAAATAATTAAAAAAAAAAAACCAACCCAGCTATCTGAGAATTCTGAGAAGTATATAAGGTATGTAAGTATATAAGTGGGCATACAAGGAAGACAGTCAAAACTTGAGGAAACATTGTATGAGGGTGGATTTATATGGTTTTTTACTTTTTTTTCATCTGGTATTGACCTGATGGCAGTCCTAGTTGCAGAATTGCGCAGTGGGCACTGACAGCAAAAACTCCATCAGAAACCTTGTATTTTTTTTTCCTGGCAAAAGAGCCAGGAAAAGGGCCATTGCCGGTGAAGACTATGAGTGTAATGCCCTTTTTTTCCTCTTATTTCTCTCATGGTCGGTCTGAAGGTAGCCCCCATAACAGAACTATACAGTGACAGTGTGGGCAGGTAGAAGTGAGAGAAACTCCATCTTTCTGGCCAGAGAAATCAGAAAGAAAGGTCCCTGTGGTCTGAAGTGTGTGTGTTTGGGGGGCGGGGCTCTCTGGTATTTTTTCTTTATCTTTTCAATTGCTGTTTTGTACTTAGGGTGGCCATAGTCATACTGAACTAACTGTATGTTGGCAGCATGAGTAGCTAAAATTCTGAGTGAAACCTCATCTTGCTGGCCAGAGGTCTGGGGAAAAAGTCTACTGAGATCCAGGGAGGTGGGCACAATCATGGAGTTGGAGAAGGATGTGGTTAAACCAGCATGAGTCTCAGACTGCACATACATGGGGCAAGCCCGAAGAAACACAGCAAAAGCACACTGAGACATACCATATAATACAATTTCAGACTACCACCTTAGGGGTACATAAGCAGGAGAACCCAAAACTCTTGTAAAGGCTTTGAAAACTGAACTGACAGTAGAACCATACCCCAGAAGGCAAGACAAAACTACGGTCTGTACCTAACTGATTTGATTCCCTGCTAATAGAAACACCAGAATTCTACAGAGGATTTTAGTAGAACCCAGAGTATCACAATATAGTATTTAAAAGGCATAGGATACAGTCCAAAATTACTCAACATAGAACCAGGAAAATGTGACCACTTCTGAAAGGAAAAGACAATCAACATGTTCTAACCCTGAGAGGGTCCAGATGTTGACTTATCAGACTATGATTTTAGAATATATGTTCCAATGAGATAAAGGTAAAGACACATGAATAGAAAGATAGAAGTTTTTAGCAAACAAATAGAAACTGTGACAAGAATCAAATAGACAATTTAGAATAACAACAAAAACCAGTCTTTGAAATTAAAAAAAAAATCCACTGAATGAGATAAATAGCAGAATGGAGATCAGAAAGGAAAGTGTTAATGGAAGATAAATCAGTAGATCCCATCCAATCTGAAGAATGGAGAGAAAAATATGAAAAAATGAACTGAGCAATATAAGAATGTCTTCAATTAGTGTCATTGGATTACAGAGGAGAGATGAGGTAAAATTATTGAGAAAAATGGCTACAAATCCCCAAATTTGGTAAAACACATAAATTTATCATTTCAAGAAGCTCAATGAATGCCAACAGGATAAACTCAAAGAAACCTAAACTCAGACACATCACAGCCAAACTGCTAAAAACCAAAGAAAGAAAAAACGTTGAAAGCATCAGTAGAAAAATGGCACATTACTTATAGGGCAACTATAACTTGAATGGCTTTAAATTTGACATTAGAAATAGTGGAAGCCAGGAGTCAGTAAAAACAAGTTATGCTTGATGAATTTAACACTTTTTTCCCCCAATAATGAATAGAACAAGCAAACAGAGTAACACTGAGAATACAGAGAACCCAAACAACTCTATCAACCAACTTCACCTGTTTGACATTTATAGGATTCTCCATCCAATATAATTACTAAATTTTACTTCATCACAATTAAAAAAATATATACGTGAGAGTCAATGTCAAGAAAATAAAAGATAAGCCATAGACTGCGAGAAGATATTTGTAAATCACATATTTGGGAAAGTAACTATTCAAAACGTATAAAGAACTCTCAAATCTCAATAAGAAACCTAGCAACCAAATTAAAAATAAGTGTAAAGGAATCGGTTAGATACTTTACCAGAGAATACATACAGATGGCAAACAAACACATGCAAAGACGTTTAATATCATTAGTCATTAGGGAAATGCAAATGAAAACCATAAAGAAATATAACTTCACACCTATTAGAATAGCAAAACCAGTCAAACAAACAACAGACCCCCTGACAAGACCAAGTTTTGGCAAGGATGTGGGACAATTGGAACTGTATTGCATCACTGGTAGAATGCAGAATGGTACTATTTGGAAAACAATTTCTGTGTAGCAGATCCTTATAAAGTTAAATACATTCTTACCATATGACCTGACAATCCCTCTCTTAGGAATGTATCCAAGAAAAATTAAAATATCCGTTCAAACAAGAGCCTGTGTATGAATATTTATAGCAGCTTTCTTCATAACTGCCGAAAGTGGAAAAAAATGCCAAATGTGCTCGGTTGGGAATGGATAAATGGTGGCACATCCATACAATGGAACATTATTCAGCACAAAAAGGAACAAACTATTGATGAATTTCAACTGCATATGCTATGTAAAAGGCATCAGATGTAAAAGGCTATCTAGACTTACTTTATGATTCCATTTATATGTCATTCTGGATAAAGAAAACTATAGAGATGGAGAACATAGGGTTGTCAAGGGTTGGGAATTGGGGAGATTGACTTTAAAGGGATAGCAAGGAGGCAATGTTTTTTGGGGGGGAGTTGTCTGTATGTTCTTTGGGATGGTGGTCACACACTGCTATGCATTATCAAAACTCATATGACTATGTACCAAAATGATGAATTTTACTCAATGCACATTAAAAAATGAAGACATGATTTTTTTAAGACATAAAAATTTTTAAAAATAATGCTGACTGCCAAGAGATTGGCTAAGCTACTCCAGGCTATCGCCACTGCCTCCCAGGGTCTTCCCCTTGTGTGCCACTTAGATAAGACCCCTGTGGAGCTCACCAAAATCTTACTCTTTTTGATTTGGATTGACCAATCTGGCCTTAGCCTGTGAACCCCAAAGCATTTCACCCACAGACCTAGTAAAGCCATGTGCCCCAAGTCCAGCCTCTCTCTGACTGTTCCCTGACTTGATGTCCCCATGTGGCCCCTTGAGCTATGTCATGTATTTCCTCCAGGACCTGGGAGTAATAAACATTACTATTTCAGTTTCTCTTGTGGTCTTTTATGGAACAGCCAGGCTCTTCAGGACCCAGGCTCTACTTAACAACTGTTAATTTAACAAAATCATAATGCTGACCTACTTTTCCAAAGTTGTGAGTTTGTTGATTTTAGAAACTCATTCTACAGAAATGTACCCTGAGTCAACGCACTCTTATTGTCTTTAGTTTGAAAAATTTTATAATATTTACTAAAGACAAGAGTATAGGCAGTATACATGTAAATTATGAAGCAAAACAATATACATATTTATGAATACATCACCCAAATGAAGAAAAGTCAAATATTATCAATATTCTTGCTTTTATCTGTGTCTTCCTTCCCTATCCCATCTTTCTGTTTCCTTCTAGAAGTAAACTGTGTGTTTATTTTTCTGTGTATATCTGTCTCTTACTTATAAAAAGTAGTTTTATTGTTTACATATGTCTAAATATTACATTACTTAGTGTTTGCTTATTTTTAGATTCTATAAAGTGGTTTCATAGTACATGTAGTTTTCTATAACCCACTTTTAAAATTCAATACTTTTTCCAATTTTCATCCATATGGTGGCCTATAACTGCAGTTTATTCATTTTCAGTAATATATTCCAATCAGTACATATACTACCACTTTATTTCTCTACTTTCCTACTGATGGACTTTTAAAAACAATGCTGCTCTAAATATCTTTGTATATTTCACCTAGGTGCACAAATGCAAAAGTCTCTTTAGGGTTTGTAGCTAGGATTGGAATTGGTAGGTTGTAGGGGTTTCAAATGTTCAACTTTGTAAGATAGTGCCAAATTATTTTCCAAAATGTTTGTAATAATTTACATTGCCACTAGTGTTGTTTAAAGATTCTTGCTGGACCATATTCTCAATAAACTTCATATTATCAAATTTTAAAATGTCAGCCATTGAAGAGGGATAAGATGGTATTTCACTATGATCTAAATTTGCATTTTCCTGATTAACTAATGGGTTGAGCAATCTATTAGAACTTAAGGAGGCCTACCACTAGTTTTATGGATCCTCCTCTGTACATCATAACACCTGATATATTACTACCCAGCAAGGAAAATTTGACTAGCTTCAGAGATAACAACAATTATGATATTATACCACAGATTGAAAACACCTATCCTCTAGATTGATCTAAGGAGTCAGTACAATTCCTTTCCAAATCCCAACAGAATTTTTCAATTTACAATATGATTGTAAAGGCTAGATATTTGGTTTACATAGAGCAAAGGTGCGATAGGCACAATACTCCTGTAGAAGAATAAAGCCAGAGGAATTTCCCTGAGAGATATCAAGGCATAATATAAAGCTACACTACATTGGAGCAATGAGACCTTGATCATATTGATCAACATAATAGAATAGAGCTCTTCAAAATAGGTGCATACATGTAGAGAAATTTTATATATCGCGGAGTGGACACTTGAAATCACTAGGATAAAAAAGCCATCCTAAAACAACAGGTACTGTGTGAAAGAAAAAAAAGAAAAATGTTTGATATTCAAAATATCAGTCAAACTTTTTGGTTTCTTCCTTCGCAAGTTTAAACTATACTGGATTGGTTTTTCTCATCCCTGACTGATAGACATGTTCAGGCAAATATTTCTGAAAACAAACTATAAAGATTAGTTCTTAGTAAGTCTGGGAAGTCATTTATTGATGTCAAGGCCAGGAAATCTCAAAAATATCTGATATTTTTGAATATCAAAATTGAAAAGTAAGTCAAATTCCTATTTCAATCCATATAAGATGCTACAAAACATCATGCAAACCTTTAAAAAATGGTGTTGTAGAATTTCAATAATGGTGTTTTCTCTAACAACAGCTGAACTTTTGTCCAGTTATAGTGATATTTCAGATATACTGGGAGGGCCCAGATGGCCCAATACATTGGCTCAAACTTAAAATACCACTATTTGTGTTCTATCGAGATGTAAATATTCCTGGCAGGGGTAATATTTTAATCCACTGAGTATCATTTATGTCATATTAGGAGCAGAGTATATGAGAGTGAGGTTTTATTGAGATAGGAGGAACAAAGACTTCAAATAATCTTATTCCTTCTTAGAGGTCACTGAGAAGTCAGTACATTTTCAGTTTACAGTTCTGTCCTTTACAAAAGACTTTTTAAAAATCTGCTTATTAAGAGAATATAACTTTTTGGTTTCTTCCTTCGCAAGTTTAAACTATACTGGATTGGTTTTTCTCATCCCTGACTGATAGACATGTTCAGGCAAATATTTCTGAAAGCAAACTATAAAGATTAGTTCTTAGTAAGTCTGGGAAGTCATTTATTGATGTCAAGGCCAGGAAAGCTCAAAAATATTTTTGTCCATAGAAACACATTTCTGTATTTGAAGAATTTATAGAATGAAAACATTATTTCTCACAATAACTTGACCCTCAAATAATGCAATTCATTCAAGTTCACATCCTTGGTGAGGGTCGCAACTGAGATTCGAATCCAGATTTCCTGATTGCAGTCAGTATTGTTTCTCCCACTTTATCATTCATAGGCAGAAGGAATGAAATAGTGACCGTGTCATGCAATTTAGGTAAATAACTAGGTGAAAATGCAATAAATTACTTTTGATTTTGCTTTAGAAATAGATACAGAATTCATGTATGATTTCAGATATAATTTCATGTAACTATAAACTAATGTTTGTGTCTGATTGGTGAATATATTCCATCCTAAACATGTGTATTCTGCCTTCCTATATCTGTAATGCATTTACCAGTCCATTGCATAAAAGTATTTGAACAGATTTTTATAGCATAATGAATTTGACCTTGATCTTTAGAGGTAGAAATGTCAGTAACTGATAACACATGAAGTAAAAAAATAAAATTAATATCATTTCCAGTTTACAACTGGAGAGTCTTAGGTAAGCTACTTTCTTGTGAAGGTCCTTATGCCATCTTGGACATCACTGAAGTGAGCTTTATTTCAGAAGAAAAAAATTTGATTCACTTTGATGTTCCACTCTGAACAGAAAGCTTGAGCTTGGCAAATACTTAAGGAGATTGAGATGTGAAAGAGGTTTTGACTAATTTGAACATACTTTTGTCCATAATGGAAGGAATGGCTAGCCAGAGACAAAATTTAGGCTATCAAGAATCTCTGCAAAAATGATTTATTCATAGCAATAGCATAAATTGATGCAAGTGTGCTATAGAAACTTTAGTTCAACCTCATGGATGACAAAGTTTTAGAAATCTATTTTATGTTCATTTTTGTGGCCAATTATCCTTGGTCTGAAGATCTTTTACCATTTCTTAGGCTTTAAATTACAGAAATCACTTGAGGCAGACATTTTGGAACTTTACAATGCAAAGGCAAATCAAGTTTTAGACATAAATTAGAGAAATTTTTATTTTGCTTTTTCCATATGGTATTTGAAATAGGCTAATTACGATTTGGAAAATTCCTCCCAAATATTCCCACTAGAGATACACTAAAGAAATTTTCTCAAAGCTAAGAATTATTCTATACATTTCACATATATTATTAAGTATTTAAAAATGTGTTTACCACATTTTTGTAACTTGATTGAATAGGGTAGCCTATCTTGATTTTTTCCTTATACACATAGCTAGAAGGCACACAGAAATAGGAAATTAATATAGAAATATTGGACTTTTTCTACTTTCCCATGTCATGAAACAATGTTATTGAAACTTTTTAGAGCCATCCAGTACCTAAAAATACAACAGACATTATAAGAATTTATATAGGTGATAGATGATAGATAGATAGAAAGATATAGATATAGATTCCCTTTTTGTAGAGGGTTAACTCAGAGATATAAAACTTCACCTGTTTGGGCATCTAAAGTAAGAATTATGAAATTTAAGAAATTTAAACTGGCTTATTTGCTCTTGGAATTTGGATAAGTATAACTTCGCAATTTCCATGTAGAGGTTAATCAACAAAGTAAACAATGTTTTTTGTATTTGTTATCTATCTGCTATCTATTCTAACAGGTCACCCCAAAGCTTAGTGGCTTAAGATAGTAATCATTTATTCTTCACATGGTTTCTGCTGGTTAGGATTTTAGGGAGGATTCGACTGGCAGTTCTCTCTCAACCAGGGTCTCTTATGCTGTCACAGGCATATGTTGGCTTGGACTGCAGATACCTGAAGTCTTGACTGAGGCTGAAGTACCTACTTTGAAGATAGCTCCCTCACATGGTTGGCAATTGACATTAGCCATGGACTGGGGGCCCCTGTTTTTCTCCCAAGACTGCTTGGTTGTCTTCACAGCAAGGAGGATGCCTTCCCCAGAGTGAGTGGTCTGAGAGAGAATGAACCAGGTAGAAGCCTGGTTCTTATGACCTAGTCTCAGAAGTCACATAAGTCACTTCTGCTGCATACAATTGGTTGAGACAATTACAAAAAGGAAGGAACATAGTTCAGTGCCAGATGGAATGATGCCAATGTCAGATTGTAATGAGAGCCTGTGGGGTGGAATGTATATTGGTTTAGTTGCCTTTGTTAAATACAGTCTGCTACCATTCTGAATTTCAGATTCAGCCACTAGTGAGCATCCACCATGTTCCAGGCTCTGCTTTGCTCTTTTGTTTAGGCTAATTTGAACTTTAAAATAACCTTGTGAGCTAGATATTATTTTCTTCATTTTATGCAGAGAAAACTGAGGTTAATATAAGTTAACTAGTTTTTTAAAAAGATTTTATTTATTTGAGAGAGAGGGTTGAACAAGCACGAGAGGGGGAAGGAGAGAGAGAGGGTGCACCAGCTGGAGGAGAGGCAGAGGGAGAGGGAGAAGCAGGTTCCCCACTGATTAGGGAGCCTGACGTGGGGCTTGATCCCATGACTCTGGGATCATGACTTGAGTTGAAGGTAGATGCCTAACTGACTGAGCCACCCAGGTGTCCCTAAATTAACTAGTTTTTTTTTTTTTTTTAGTTCTTCACAGAAGTAGTAGGATAGAGCATGATGATTTAGGTTAACATGAGTTTAAATTCTTGTTCCATTACTTATTTACTATGTGATTGAAAGCAGTATTAATAATTAGTTGCAAATCCCCAAACTTTTAGAAAAATACATATTTTGTAATAATAAAATGAATCATTTATGTTGTCTTTCACAGTCTGCACATGCCATTCACAATTGTAAATTGTCTGACAGATGGGGAAACGGAGTGAGGTTAAGTGATATTCTCATGTCTAGGAAGAGGGGCAGCCAGAAGTATAACCAAGGTCTTTGGATTCTTCAGGCAATGTATATTTGCTTACTGGTATTTTCCACCTTGTTGTTAATTCATATCAATTGTGTTTAAGCACACTGAAACATGTTGCAATTTTGATACTGTGAAAAAATTTGCTGCTTGAAAATGATCAAAGAATACAGAAAATCGGCAAATTTCAAGAAATTATTTGTTTGCCATTATTTAAAAATGTGAAGAAAATTAGATTAGTTTTGAGGCAAAATATTAAGATAATCTCTAAAATTAGAGAGTCTCAAATAGTTCTGTTTGGTTTAAAAGATTTTTCTATTTATTGGCACCACTGTAATTGTATTAATTATATTATATGAATAAAGAATAGTAGGTCAGTGCAAAGTTCAAAGGGTAAAACTTTAGAGCCATTGGCGTGTACCAGTTATTTCATCAGGTATAAGCAAAAGAGGATGAAAGCTTGAGGCCATTTGCTCTAGCCAGTACATGCTTCTGTTTTCACTACATTTCTAAGTAGCTTTTATTTTTCTGAATGTATTTGGCATGTTTCTTAATTTTTTATGGCTAATGCCATCCTGAAAGAGATTCATGATTTTCGTCTGTGGCTACTGTAAGTGCTTAGAGTTCAACTCCTTAGTTTGAGTTGGAAGGATGCAACAATGATAAGGATTTTGAACTTTTCCTTACCCTATTTCAGAATTCTGAAAGCATTAAGAAAATGTACTACAGATGAGATACATTAGGACAATCATCTTATATTAAAATCTAAAGCTCTCCCTAGATTTTAAAAAGTATAGGTATAGCTCAAAGCAGGTCTGGCTTTGAGATGACAGAAAGAGGAAAACTTGTCTCTGCATCTTTCCAGCCACGCTCTTTGGGCAGTCCCAAATACCAGACACCTTATTTCTTCAGGGAAACCAGTATCCATATTTCTAGTTTTGTATTTTCTTCTACATTCATATCTTTAAGAATTCAGGAGAGAATACCTCCTTTGAATACTAATTGATTCAACTTACATTTGTTGATACATAAAACTAATGCACTCTACTGGGATAACATGATAATTCTAATCTGAATAGGTAATGCTAAAATGGTAGTATGAGAAGTAGACAGAACAATGGCTTTACACCAGCTAGATCTTTGCTTTAAACTCTTTCTACCCATTACTAGCAAGATGTTCAATTTTTCTGAGTATCAGTTTTCTCACCTATGAAATGGGGTTGTTGTGTGGACTGGAAACACTGCACACAAAGTGCCAGCCCAATGTCTGGCATGGTCTTAGGGACTTAGTAGTTGCAGGTTATTATTTCTCTTGAAGATATCAGGAATTTGAAGTAGGCCAGTGGCGGGACAATTTTGGTCTTAAAAAACACTTAATAGCCAGTGTACTCATACAATTCACAAGACCACCTTGATTAAATAATGGTGCTTTATTATCAGTAAAGCCCTCAGCAAGTTGAATACGTTCTATGGTCAGGCATAATCTTCTTTATAGTAACAGTCTTTGAATTTAGTATAGGGTTTGCAGATATTATTATTATCCCCATTTCAATTTGATAAGATTGAATATGGCAGTCAGAGTCCTGACAGAAAATACAAGGCTCATTCAATTTGAGTAATTCAAGAAGAGTTTAATAAATACCCTATTTAAAATTGTGTGGTCAGTTATGAGGAAACCACAAAAGATAGTCCTATAACTCAGAGCTGGTAACAACAGAAGCCATTGGTCACTTCTGGCTTGACGGGTCAAAGAGTGGTGAGAAGGGGTTATTTGAACCCAGAGAAAGAGGGCTGCCCGCCTAGACTTTGATCTGGTTCAGGAATGCAGCCAGCCCATAGGGATTCAGTAGGGATGAAGTCAGGAGGTAAATATCTGATCATCTTCTATCTCCCTTTGATCTATTGCTGTTGCTCCCATAAACCACACTCAATTGGAAGCCAAAGGTCAAGAACGCCACTAATGCAGTCCATAATAGTGTTCTCACTGAGTTACAGAGCAGAGTGGTGAAGGACCAATGAATCTGAAAGGGCACATGGAAGTTATTTAGAACACTGCATTTTAAGAAGGTCAAATGCTCCAGTGCCTGGGTGACTCAGTCGTTAAGCATCTGCCTTTGCTCAGGTCATGATCCCAGCGTCCTGGGATTGAGCCCTACATCGGGCTCCCTGCTCCGTGGGAAGCCTACTTCTCCGTCTCCCACTCCCCCTGCCTGTGTTCCCTCTCTCTATCTCTCTCTGTAAAATAAATAAATAAGATCTTAAAAAAAAAAAAAAGGAGGTCAGATGCTTTTGGCTAAGATTGTACAAATTTGGGAATAAGGACTAGACCTCAGGTGTTTTGAAATATAGACTAGATCTTTCTTTTCCTTTCCTTTCTCTTTTTTCTTTTCTTTTCTTTTCTTTTCTTTTCTTTTCTTTTCTTTTCTTTTCTCTGTTTCCTTCTTTCTTTGTTTCTTTGTTTCTTTGTTTCTTTCTCCCCCACCTTCTTTCTTTCTTTTCTTTCCATACCATGTTATTTCCCTTTATCTCAATAAATATCCCTCTCCTATTTTGGTCCTTTTATAAACAGTTTTATTAGTTTTTGCCTTGTACTACCTTATTACTACACAAACCTATCTATTCCCAATACATCCAACCAGTCTGTCAGTTCATTAGTACAAAGCCTTCTTTTTAGGGGCACTTGGGTTGCTCAGTCAGTTGGGCATCTGCCTTTGGCTTGGTCATCTGCCTTTGGCTCGGTCATGATCTTGGGGTCCTGGGATTGAGCCCCACATCGGGCTCCCTGTTAGGCAGAGAGTTGCTTCTCCCTCTCCCTCTGCCGCTCCCCGTTTGTGCTCTCATTCTCTGTCTCTCACTCTCTCTCTTTCTCAAATAAACAAATTTAGAAAAGGAGCTTTCTTTTTAATCATTATATCAGTTTGTTCATTAGAAATAATGCAATGGATACTAGTTGAATTCAATCATTTATTTATTCATTCATTGTTCATTCACTCAATTTTTCATTCATTTAATAACTATATAGTGAGTGCCTACTATTTACCAGGCCCAGAAATTAGTAAAAGCAAACATGGTCCCTACTCTCATGGTGTTGTGAGATAGGATTCATCCAATGACTGCACTAATATGTGCATAACTGCAAGCTGAAATAAGTGTTCTAAAAGAGAGACATATTTGCATGATTTTGACCTTGGATTTTAAGGACAACTTCCCTGACAAAGTGATGCATCACCTGAAACTTGAAAGGTGAGCAGGAATTATTGAATTGAAGAAGGGGATAGGGAGGACGATTTGATAGATGGTGAGAACACCATGCAAAGTGTCTGTGGCCATAGAGAACATAGCATATCCAATAAAATAAAGCCTATAGGGGAGCAGCACAGAGAAAGGGAAAGGGAGGATGGAAGGTGGGTGAAAGGAGGCTAAAAAGAAGACTGTGTAGTACCCTGAGGTTCTGTGTTAGATAGAGCAATAGAGCAATTGAAGGATTTAGAGCAGGGAATGACACAACTAAGTTTTCATTTTGACAAAAATTAGTGATGTTACAGAGTTGGAGGAAAAGTTGAAAAGGACCAGAGGGGATTCAAAGAGACCAGTTAGGAGGCTGTTGAAGACATTGAGACAGAGTATCTTATAGAATGGAATGCTATAGTTTATTTAATCCTTCCTTTTATTGATTGCTTGCATTCTCCCCCCCCCCCATTTTAAACAATGCTACAAAGGGCATATCTTCATGTCTTTACTAGTTTGTGTACATGAGTGTGGTCTTCTCTAGAATAGACACCTTGATTTTATTTAGGAAACTAAATCTCCCTTCCTCTAAACCTGGGTGAGTTGGGTGGAGATGAATTCACCTTAGCTCTTGAGTGCCCATGTGAAATAGGCCTGGCTAAGCAGAGATTTTACTTCTCACTTCTGGAGATTTCACAGCACTATTGGAAAGAGAAGACAATTTTTGATGGGACTATTGATAAATATCAACAATATTAAGCTGGAGATGTTGGCAACAGCCACTATAAGTGGAGAGCTTGCTTGAGGAGAGATCCAATAAGGAAGAAAGCAATGCGAAGTTATGATGATGGAACAACTTTTAATGATTTGAATTCATGGATTTAGAGATGCTTGGGGCAGGAACTACATCTGGAATTACATGCACTAATAAATTCCCCATTGGTATTGAAGCTAATTTGAGTTGGATTTCTCACTTGCAACTAAAAGTAAAATAATGAATGAATGAATGAATGAATGAATAAGTAAATAAAACTAAATTAAAAATTCATGTGAAATCTGTTATTATGTTTCTATAAAAATTAATATTTTACCAAATTTGAAAAACTTGTTTACCTCCAACCAATATTAGTTATAGTCTTGGAGCTTAGAACTTTGAATGGAAAAAAATTATGCTCACAGAATGGAGAATAATTACAATACATAGTAGGTTATGTTGGGAATTAACAAAAAGACAACTGGAAGGCAGATTCTTTTAACAATATTGGAAACAACTCTTGCCAGTCATTGCAGATAGCTGGATGGAATGAGAGTCCCACCCACCAGTGCACCCACCAGTGCACCTGGGGCAAACCTGCCTACAAATGCACCCATAGCAATCAGGGCCCATCTTTGTAGACAGCTGAACTGAAGGCTGGCCCCACTTACCAATAGCAGTTATGGCCAGGCCACAATAGGAGGGCACCACAGGACACCTTCTACATAAGGCCACTATTTTCAAGACCAGAAGATCTAAATGACCTACCTAATAACTTAATACAAATGAACAAATACAGAGAGTCAAATAAAATAAGGAGACAGAATAATATTATCCAAATGAAAGGACAAGGCAAAACCTCAGAAAAAGAACTAAACTATATGGAGATAAGCAATCTACATGATAAAGAGTTCAAAGTATGATCATAAAGGTACTTACTGGACTTGTGAGAAGAGTGGATAGATTCAGAACTACAACAAAGAGAAAATTTAAAAAACAACAAGTCAGAGCAGAATAATCTAATAACTGAAATAAAACATACACTACAGGGAATCAACAGCAGATTAGAGGATGCGGAAGATTAAATTAGTGATCTGGAAGTCAGGGTAGTGGAAAGCACCAAAGCTGAATAGCAAGAAGAAAAATGAATTTTAAAAATGAGCATAGGTTAAGGGACCTCTAGGACAACATTGGGCATACTAACGTTCACATCATAGGGCCCTAGAAGGAGAATAGAGACAGAAAGTGACAGAAAAATTATTTGATGAAACAAGAGCTGAAAAATTCATTAAGCTGGGGAAGGAAACAGATATCAAGGTCCAAGAAATCATGGAAAGTTCCAAATAAGATGAACTCAAGGAGGTCCACACCAAGACACATGATAATTAAAATGGCATAAACTAAATATAAAAAATTAAAAGAAGCAAGAGAAAAGCAAACAGTTATGTACAAGGGAAATCCCATTAGGCTATCAGCTAATTTTTCAACAGAAACTTTGCAGGCCAGAAGAGAGTGGCATATATTCAAAGTGCTGAAAGAAAAAATCTTGCAACCAAGAACCAGCAAGGTTCAGAATTGAAGGATAAAGAGTTTCTCAGACAACAAAGTTAAAATTCATCACCACTAAACTAGTCTTACAAGAAATTTTAAAGGGAGTTCTCTAGGTGAAATGAAAAGGCCATAACAAAAAGTAAGAAAATTATGGAAGGAAGAAACTTCACTGGTAGAAGAAAACATACTGTAAAGGTAGTAGAGCAATCACTCGTAAAGCTGGTATGAAGCTTAAAAGACAAAAAGTAGTAAAATCAATTACATCAACAAAAATTAGTAAAGGGATACATAAAATAAAAAATGCAAAATATCATAAATATGTATATACTTCATATATACATATATCATATATAAGTAATATGTAGAAGAAAAGAGTAAAAATGTAGTGCTTTTAGAATGTGTTTGAACTCAAGTAACCAACTTAATATATACTGTTATATACAGAGGATGTTATATATGTTGTATATGTACCTCATAGTAACCCCAAACCAAAGCCTATAATAAATTCATACAATATAAAGAGAAAGAAATCCAAGGATAACACTAAAGCAAGTCATCAAATCATAAGGAAAGTGAGCAAGAGAAAAAGAATAGAACAGAGAAGAACTACAAAAATATCCAGAAAACAATTAATAATATGGCAATAAGTACATACTTATCAATGATTAATTTAAATATAAATGGACTAAATACTCCAACCAAAAGACATAGGGTGGCTGAATGGATAAAAGAAAACAAAATTCAGCTATATGCTGCCTGCAAGAGACTCACTTCAGACCTAAAGACACATAGAGACTGAAAGTGAAGAGAAGGAAAAATATATTCCATCCAAATAAAAGTGAAAAAAAGGTGGAGTAGCAATGCTTTTATCAGACAAAAAAGACTTTAAATCAAAGACTGTGACAAGAGAAAATATGGGCTCTACACACACAATGGTAAAGGGATCAAACCAAAAAAAAAAAAAAAAAGGATATAACAATTGTCAATATCTATGCATCCAACACAGGAGCACCTAAGTATATAAAGCAAACATTAACAGACATAAAGGGAGAAATTAACAATAATATAGTAATAGTAGAGGACTGTAACATCCCACTTACAGTACTGGATAGATTTTTCAGACAGAAAAATAATAAGGAAACAGCAACTCTGAATGACATATTAAACCAGATGAATTTAACAGATATATAAACAATATTATGTTCTCTTAAAGTGCACATAAAACATTTTCTGGGTTAAACCATATATGAAATGGGAGGGACAGATGAACCATGAGAGACTATGGACTCTGGGAAACCAACTGAGGGTTCTAAAGGGGAGGAGGGTAGGGGGATGGGTTAGCCTGTGATGGGTATTAAAGAGGGCACATACTGCATGGAGCACTGGGTGTTATACGAAAACAATGAATCAGGGAACACTACATCAAAAACTAATGATGTAATGTATGGTGATTAATATAACATAATAATTAAAAAAATAGAAGAACAAAAAAAAAATACATATGTTAGGCCACAAAACAAATCTCAATAAATTTAAGAAGACTGAAATAATATCAAGCATCTTTTCCAACCACAATGCTATGAAACTAGAAATCAATTACAAAAAATTTTGAAAAAAAAAAAGACGTGGAAGTTAAATAACATTCTACTAAGCAAGCAATCAGTCAGTGAAGAGATTGAAGAATAAATTTAAAAAATACATGGAGACAAACAAAAAGAGAAATACAATTATTCAAAATCTGTGGGATGCAAGGAAACCTACAGGATGGGAGAAAATATTTGCAAATGACACATCTGATAAAGGGTTAGTATCGAAAATATATAAAGAACTTATAAAACTCAACACCCCAAAAAGGAATAATCCAATTAAAAATGGCCAGAAGACATGAATAGACATTTTTCCAAAGAAGACATACAGATCGCCAACAGACACATGAAAAGATACTCAACATCACTGATCATTAGGGAAATGTAAATCAAAACAGCAATGAGATATCACTTCACACCTGTCACAATGACTAAAATCAACAACACAAGAAACAACAGGTGTTGGTGAAGATATGGAGAAAGGGAAACCCTCTTTCACTGTTAGTGGGAATGCAAACTGGTACAGCCACTCTGGAAAACAGTATGGAGTTTCCTCAAAAAGTTAATAATAGAACTACCCTAGGATCCAGCAATTGCACTACCAGGTATTTACCCAAATAATACAAAAATATTAATTCAAAAGGATACTTGCACCATGATGTTTATAGCAGTGTTCTCTACAATAGCCAAATTATGGAAACACCCCAAATGTCCACTGACTGATGAATGGATAAAGAAGATTGATTATATCTATTATCTATCTATCTATCATCTATCTATCTATCTATCTATCATCTATTTATCTATCTATGATGGAATATTAACCATAAAAAAGAATGAAATCGTGCCATTTGCAAGACATGGATGGAGCCAGAGAGTATAATGCTAAGCAAAATCAGTCAGTCAGAAAAGACAAATACCATATGATTTAACTCATATGTGGAATTTAAGAAACAGAACAAACAAGAAAAGAGGGGGGAGAGAGAGAGAGGCAAACCAAGAAATAGACTCTTAACTATACAGAACAAACTAATGGTTACCAGAGAGGAGGGGGGTGGGGGGATGGATTAAATAGGTGTTGGGGATTAATTTAAGGAGGGCACCAGGTATTGTATGGAAGTGTTGAATCACTATATTGTACACCTGAACCTAATATTTCACTGTATAATAACTAACTGGAATTTTTTTTTCAATTGTTTTACTTTCATAGCTATTGACTTGTTTCTTTATGCCACAGAAATATCAGTTTTGAGGTCTGTGTGACTACACTGTTCACAGGGTGGTCACAGGGTTGTTGGATCCTATAAACACTAAAATGACATTTTCAAGTTCTTCTTGGGGGACTTTGAAGCTGAAGGATTTATTGCAGATAGGATCAATCCTGCCTCTTTAGAAGAAAGTCTTCTTTGTTTTCACAAGCTTGAGTCCATATATCAGCTGGATTTCCACAAAGGGGATGAATCTTGCTCACATCTGTCTGAAGAAGTTGTTTGGCTCAAATGACATCAACATTTCATCTCCCAGCACTTGGGTGATAGTTCAGGGACAGACACAGCTCCCCTAGCTCTACTTCATTCTGAGAAGTTGGAATTCGCACCTTCTATCAGTGCCCACCCTTCACCAGTTCAACCTCCCACAAAGGCAGGGAAACCTTTTCAATGACACAGTGGCAAGAGAACTTATCAAAATCCACCACTGTTAGCAGCGCCTCTAGGAAGGGTTTCTCCAAGGTGTAACACTCCTTAAACAAGGGTTTCTGGGTCTTGCATTTGACCCACATCTGCTTAGAATCTGTTCTGACAGGAGACAGATCTTGATATAGGGGTTTGAGTGGGCCAAATCCTGGTAGAAATCATCATGGGAGATGGGGGGTGACAGGTCCTGGCCTTGATCACCCTCACTATCAGGTGGTTGTCCATCAGGTCATACTGGTTGCTGAAGGGCAGCATGCCTAACTAGTACTTGGACAAGATCTCCTTATCTGTCCAGAAGCCCACATCATCACTATTGGAGTTGAGGGAGTATAGCTGGGGCTCAAACTTTCTGAAATAGCCATCTGGGGCATAGGGCTGTCTGAGCATGGGAGCTAGGTGGGCTCTTTTTTGGTGCTGAAAATGCCAAACTCCATGTGTTTTATATCAATGAGTGGGGAGCTGGGTCATCTGGATTCAAGACTTGAAAGCCTCCGAGTCAGGCTATATGAAGACTTAGATGTATCTGAGAATGAACATCTTCAACCTGGTATAACTAATTGGAATTTAAATACAAACTTAAAAAGCCACCAAAAACCAAAATCTATGGTATGCAATAAAAGCAGTTCTAAAAGGGAAGTTTATAGAAATGCAGGTCTGCCTCAAGAAAAAAGAAAAATCTCAAATAAACAATCTAAACTTACCTAAAGAAGACAGAAAAGAACAAAGCCCCAAGTTAGTAGAAAAAAGGAAATAATAAAGATCAGAGCAAAAATAAATGTAATAAAGACTAAAAATGCAAGAGAGAAGGTCAGTAAAACCAAGAGCTGGTTCTTAAAAAAAAAAATAAACAAAATTGATAAAACTTTAGCCAGGCTCATGATAATAAAAAGAGGACTCAAATAAATAAAATAGGAAATGAAAGAGCAGAAGTTACAGCCAATACCACAGAAATACAAAGGATTGTAAGAGACTACTATAAAAAATTATATGCCAACAAATTGGACAACTTAGAAAAAATAGATAAATTCCTAAAATATACAATCTTCCAAAACTGAATCAGGAAGAAACAGAAAATCTGAATAGACTAATTACTAGTAATGAAATTGAATTGATAATCAAAAAACTCCAAACAAAGTACAGAACCAGATGGCTTCCCAGGTGAATTCTACCAAACATTAAGAAGTGTTAATATTTATTCTTTTTAAACTATTCCAAAAACTAGAAGGAAGAAAACTTTCATTTTCATTCTTTGAGACCAGCATTACCCTGACACCAAAACCAGACAAAGACACTACAAAAAAAGAAAACTATAGGCCAATATCCCTGATGAATATACATGCAAAAATCTTAAACAAAATATTTGTAAGCCAAATTCAAAAATACATTAAAAGTTCATTCACCACAATCAAGACTTATTCTGGAGATGCAAAGATGGTTCAATATATGCAAATCAATCAATGTAGAAACGACAATAACAAAATGAAATATAAAAACCACATAATCATCTCAGTAGATTCAGAAAAAATATTTGACAAATTCAACATCCACTCATAATAAAAACTCAAAACAAATGGGTTTAGAGATTACATACCTCAACAAGATAAAGCCCATAAATGACAAAACTATAGCTAACATCATACTCAATGATGAAACACTAAAATCTTTTCCTCTAAAACCAGGAACAAGATAAGGATGTAAGTTCTCACTACTTTTATGACTGGGACTCCACCTTGGTCTTCTGTGCCCATGGCTTGCTGAACCCAGTTTTAATGAGTACCCCTGATCTTTGATATGTGAGCAAGATCCTCATTTCCCCCCATCCTTGATATCTAAGCCATTAATCTACCTTTAGCAGGAACCGTGTTAAACCAGTTAAGGAAGAATCTCCCTACCCCTGAGGTCTCTTCTTAGTATTTTTTCATCTACTGATCGCTTCATTCTGCTTATAGGCTATAAATCCTTAGTTGTCCCTTCTGTATTCAGAGTTGAGCCCAGTTCTCAACTGAATTCAACTGAACTGAAGTCTCTTTCGTCTATTTCAACAGTTTGAATAAAATCTGTCTCACCATTTTTAACTAGGGTCTGATGCCAAGTTTTATATTAGCAATTGATTGATGCCATTAGGGGGCGGAGCAAGATGGCAGAGGAGTAGGAGACCTGGATTTCATCTCCTCTCAGGAATTCAGCTGGATAGGGATCAAACCATTCTGAACACCTACAAACTCAACAGGAGATCGAAGAAAAGAAGAACAACAACTCTCTCATCAGAAAAGTGACCACTTTCTGGAAGGTAGGACGTGCGGAGAAGTGAATCTGAGGCGATATTTGGGAGGATAGACGGCGGGGCAGGGGCCTCCGTCAGCCGCTTCTGGCAAGTGATAGAACCACGGAGCACAAAATTGGAACTTTTAAAAGTCTGCTCCGCTGAGGGACGTCACTCTGGTGGCTAAGCAGGGGGTTGAACCCTCCGGGAGAGTGTGGTCTCAGGACCCTCGGGGTCAAAGAAAGACTGGGGGTGCCTGAGTGTGGCAGAGCTCCCAGGTATCGGAGTGGGAAGCCGGCTGCAGAGACAGAGCCCAGTCGCGGGCTCTCAGCTCGGGGTTGCCATAAACCATGATCCGTGGCCCAGTCGGGCCCCTGCTCCTCCAGCAGGGACACAACAAGTGGCAGATCCGGGGAGACTCACCTTCCTCCTCCGGGAGGAGCCACGCGGGGGTACCCTGCAGGGATCTGCTGGGTTTGGAGACTCCACCCGGGGTTGGGTGCCAGAGATAGAAACGCGCATTCACAGGCTGGGTGAGCACGGAGTGCGGCTGGAGACCGGGGAGACGGGAGTGACTGACGGCTTTTCTTTGGGGGCACACTGAGGAGCGGGACCCCGAGGTCTCGGCTTCTATGGGGTGGAGATTGGGAGGCCGCCATTTTCACTCTCCACCTCCAAAGCTGTATGGAAAGCTTACAGGGAACAAAAGCTCCAGAGAGCAAACCCGAGCAGTAGCCAGGAGGGGGCAAGGGTGGGGCAATTCCGCCTCCGGCAAAGATGTTTGGAAACCACGGCAACAGGCCCCTCCCCAGAAGATCAGCGAGAACAGCCAGCCAAGACCAAGTTTACCGATCAATGAGAACGAGAACTCCAGCGCTAGGGGAATACTGCATATAGAATTCATGGCGTTTTTACCATGATTCTTTAGTCTTTCAAAGTTAATTTTTTTTAACTGTCTTTTTTTTTTTTTTAATTTTTCTTTTTCCCTTTTTCAACCAACATCTTATCAATCCCTTTTTTTAAAAAACATTTTTATTTTTCATTTTTAGAGTCATATTCTATCCCTTCATAGTAGTTACCCATATTTTTGGCATATATATATAAGTTGTTCTCTCTTTAAAATTTTGAGATAGTTTCTTCTAACAGATTAAAATATACCCTAAATCTCTAGTATATGGTGTTTTCTACTCCCCTGCCTGATCACATTCTCTCCTTTTTTTTTCTTTTTTCTTTTTTTAAATCCTCTTCTTTCTTTTTTCAAACAACTTCTTATCAATTCCTTTTATAAAATTTTTTATAATTTCCATCTTTACAGTCATATTCCATCCCTTCATCATATCAACCCTTACTTTTGTACATATATAAATTTTTCTTTCTTTAAAATTTTGGGAGGCACTTTCTTCTAAAAGACCAAAATACACCCCAAATCTAGTGTGTGGCACTGATCTATATACCAGCCTGATCATATTTGATTAGATTCTGTTTGTTTTTTGTTGTTGTTGTTTTGTTTTGTTTTTGTTTGTTTTTATCTTTATCTTTTTCTTTTTTTTCTTTTTCTTTTTTCTCTCTTTCCGTTTCTTTTTCCACTGCTTCAGGTCTTTTCTGATTTTTTTAGAGTATATTTTCTGGGGACGTTGTTACTCTGCTAGCATTTTGT
>NW_023270320.1:18454246-18457836 GCF_011800145.1 Mirounga leonina | reverse complement strand
ATTCATCTATTCTCCTCTGCACAAAATGACAAGACAGAAAAAATCACCTCAACAAAAAGAACAAGAGGCACTACCGACTGCCAGGGACCTACTCAATATGGACATTAGTACGATGTCAGATCTAGAGTTCAGAATCATTACTTTAAAGATACTAGCTGGGCTTGAAAAAAATATGGAAGTTATTAGAGAAACCCTTTCTGGAGAAGTAAAAGAACTAAAATCTAACCAAGTAGAAATCAAAAAGGCTATTAATGAGGTGCAATAAAAAATGGGGGCGCTAAGTGCTAGAATAAATGAGGCAGAAGAGAGAATCAGTGATATAGAAGACCAAATGATGGAAAATAAAGAAGCTGAGAAAAAGAGAGATAAACAACTACTGGATCACGGGGGCAGAATTCGAGAGATAAGCAATACCATAAGACAAAACAACATTAGAATAATTGGGATCCCAGAAGAAGAAGAAAGAGACAGAGGGGCAGAAGGTATAATGGAGCAAATTATAGCAGAGAACTTCCCTAATTTGGGGAAGGAAACAGGCAGGAAAATCCAGGAAGCACAGAGAACCCCTCTCAAAATCAATAAAAATAGGTCAACACCCCAACATCTAATAGTAAAACTTACGAGTCTCATAGACAAAGAGAAAATCCTGAAAGCAGCTTGGGACAAGAGATCTGTAACCTACAAGGGTAGAAACATTAGATTGGCAACAGACCTATCCACAGAGACCTGGCAGGCCAGAAAGGACTGGCAGGATATATTCAGAGCACTAAATGAGAAAAATATGCAGCCAAGAATACTCTATCCAGCCAGGCTGTCATTGAAAATTGAAGGAGAGATAAAAAGCTTCCAGGACAAACAAAAATTAAAGGAATTTGCAAACACAAAACCAGCCCTACAGGAAATCTTGAAAGGGGTCCTCTAAGCAAAGAGAGACACTAAAAGCAACATAGACCAGAAAGGAACACAGACAATATACGGTAACAGTCACCTTCCAGGCAATACAATGGCACTAAATTCCTATCTTTCAATAGTTACCCAGAATGTAAATGGGCTGAATGCCCCAATCAAAAGACACAGGCTATCAGACTGGATTAAAAAACAAGACCCATCGATATGCTGTCTGCAAGAGACTCATTTTAGACCCAAAGACACCCCCAGATTGAAAGTGAGGGGGTGGAAAACCATTTACCATGCTAATGGACACCAAAAGAAAGCTGGGGTGGCAGTCCTTCTATCAGACAAATTAGATTTTAAACCAAAGACTGTAATAAGAGATGAGGAAGGACACTATATCCTACTTAAAGGGTCTATCCAACAAGAAGATCTAACAATTGTAAATATCTATGCCCCTAACATGGGAGCAGCCAATTATATAAGGCAATTAATAACAAAAGCAAAGAAACACATCGACAACAATACAATAATAGTGGGGACTTTAACACACCCCTCACTGAAATGGACAGATCATCTAAGCAAAAGATCAACAAGGAAATAAAGACTTTAAATGACACACTGGACCAAATGGACTGCACAGACATATTCAGAACATTCCATCCCAAAGCAACGGAATACACATTCTTCTCTACTCCCCTTGGAACATTCTCCAGAATAGATCACATCCTAGGTCATAAATCAGGTCTCAACTGGTACCAAAAGATTGGGATCATTCCCCGCATATTTTCAGACCACAATGCTTTGAAACTAGAACTCAATCACAAGAGGAAAGTGGGAAAGAACTCAAATACATGGAGGCTAAAGAGCATCCTACTGAAGAATGAATGGGTCAACCAGGAAATTAAAGAAGAATTAAAAAAAATACATGGAAACCAATGAAAATGAAAACACAACTGTTCAAAATCTTTGGGATGCAGCAAAGGCAGTCCTAAGAGGAAAGTATATAGCAATACAAGCCTTTCTCAAGAAACAAGAAAGGTCTCAAATACACAACCTAACCCTCCACCTAAAGGAGCTGGAAAAAGAGCAGCAAATAAAGCCTAAACCTAGCAGGAGAAGAGAAATAATCAAGATCAGAGCAGAAATCAATGAAATAGAAAGTAAAAGAACAGTAGAACAGATCAATGAAACTAGGAGCTGGTTCTTTGAAAGAATTAATAAGCTTTATAAACCCCTGGCCAGACTTATCAAAAAGAAAAGAGAAATGACCCAAATCAACAAAATCATGAATGAAAGAAGGGAGATCACAACCAACACCAAAGAAATACAAACAATTATAAAAACATATTATGAGCAACTCTATGCCAGCAAATTAGATAACCTGGAAGAGATGGATGCATTCCTAGAGATGTATCAACTACCAAAACTGAACCAGGAAGAAATAGAAAACCTGAACAGACCTATAACCACTAAGGAAACTGAAGCAGTCATCAAAAATCTCTCAAAAAACAAAAGCCCAAGGCCAGATGGCTTCCCAGGGGAATTCTACCAAACATTTCAGGAAGAATTAATACCTATTCTTCTGAAACTGATCCAGAAAAATAGAAATGGAAGGAAAACTTCCAAACTCATTTTATGAGGCCAGCATTACCTTAATCCCGAAACCAGAGAAAGACCCCATCAAAAAGGAGAATTATAGACCAATATCCCTGATGAACATGGTTGCAAAAATTCTCACCAAAATACTAGCCAATAGGATCCAACAGTACATTAAAAGGATTATTCACCTCGACCAAGTGGGATTTATCCCTGGCTGCAAGGTTGGTTCAACATCCGCAAATCAATCAACGTGATATAATACATTAACAAAAGAAAGAACAAGAATCATATGATCCTCTCAATAGATGCAGAAAAAGTTTTTAACAAATACAGCATCCTTTCTTGATCAAAACTCTTCAGAGTATAGGCGTAGAGGGTACATACCTCAATATCATAAAAGCCATCTATGAAAAACCTACAGCAAATATCATTCTCAATGGGGAAAAACTGAGAGCTTTCCCCCTAAGGTCAGGAACGCGGCAGGGATGTCCACTATCACCACTGCTACTCAACATAGTATTAGAAGTCCTAGCCACAGCAATCAGACAACAAAAAGAAATCAAAGGCATCCAAATTGGCAAAGAAGAAGTCAAACTCTCACTCTTTGCAGATGATATGATACTTTATGTGGAAAACCCCAAAGACTCCACCCCAAAACTGCTAGAACTCATACAGGAATTCAGTAAAGTGGCAGGATATAAAATCAATGCACAGAAGTCAGTGGCATTCCTATACACCAACAACAAGACAGAAGAAAGAGAAATTAAGGAGTCGATCCCATTTACAATTGCACCCAAAACCATAAGATACCTAGGAATAAATCTAACCAAAGAGACAAAGGATCTGTACTCAGAAAACTATAAAATACTCATGAAAGAAATTGAGGAAGACACAAAGAAATGGAAAAACATTCCATGCTCATGGATTGGAAGAACAAATATTGTGAAGATGTCAATGCTACCTAGAGCAATCTACACATTCAATGCAATCCCCATCAAAATACCATCCACTTTTTTCAAAGAAATGGAACAAATCATCCTAAAATTTGTATGGAACCAGAAAAGACCCCGAATAGCCAGAGGAATGTTGAAAAAGAA
>NW_023270320.1:18286770-18429246 GCF_011800145.1 Mirounga leonina | reverse complement strand
TTTCTTTAAAATTTTGGGAGGCACTTTCTTCTAAAAGACCAAAATACACCCCAAATCTAGTGTGTGGCACTGATCTATATACCAGCCTGATCATATTTGATTACATTCTGGTTTTTTTTTGTTGGTGTTGTTTTGTTTTGTTTGTTTTTATCTTTATCTTTTTCTTTTTTTTCTTTTAATTTTTTCTCTCTTTCCGTTTCTTTTTCCACTGCTTCAGGTCTTTTCTGATTTGTTTAGAGTATATTTTCTGGGGACGTTGTTACTCTGCTAGCATTTTGTTCTCTCATTCATCTATTCTCCTCTGCACAAAATGACAAGACAGAAAAAATCACTTTAACAAAAAGAACAAGAGGCACTACCGACTTCCAGGGACCTACTCAATACGGACATTAGAACAATGTCAGATCTAGAGTTCAGAATCATCACTTTAAAGATACTAGCTGGGCTTGAAAAAAATATGGAAGTTATTAGAGAAACCCTTTCTGGAGAAGTAAAAGAACTAAAATCTAACCAAGTAGAAATCAAAAAGGCTATTAATGAGGTGCAATAAAAAATGGGGGCGCTAACTGCTAGGATAAATGAGGCAGAAGAGAGAATCAGTGATATAGAAGACTAAATGATGGAAAATAAAGAAGCTGAGAAAAAGAGAGATAAACAACTACTGGATCATGAGGGGAGAATTCGAGAGATAAGCAATACCATAAGACAAAACAACATTAGAATAATTGGGATCCCAGAAGAAGAAGAAAGAGACAGAGGGGCAGAAGGTATAATGGAGCAAATTATAGCAGAGAACTTCCCTAATTTGGGGAAAGAAACAGGCATGAAAATCCAGGAAGCACAGAGAACCCCTCTCAAAATCAATAAAAATAGGTCAACTCCCCGACATCTAATAGTAAAACTTACGAGTCTCATAGACAAAGAGAAAATCCTGAAAGCAGCTCGGGACAAGAGATATGTAACCTACAATGGTAGAAACATTAGATTGGCAACAGACCTATCCACAGAGACCTGGCAGGCCAGAAAGGACTGGCAGGATATATTCAGAGCACTAAATGAGAAGAATATGCAGCCAAGAATACTCTATCCAGCTAGGCTGTCATTGAAAATTGAAGGAGAGATAAAAAGCTTCCAGGACAAACAAAAACTAAAGGAATTTGCAAACACAAAACCAGCCCTACAGGAAATCTTGAAAGGGGTCCTCTAAGCAAAGAGAGACCCTAAAAGCAACATAGACCAGAAAGGAACACAGACAATATACAGTAACAGTCACCTTCCAGGCAATACAATGGCACTAAATTCCTATCTTTCAATAGTTACCCTGAATGTAAATGGGCTAAATGCCCCAATCAAAGACACAGGCTATCAGACTGGATTAAAAAACAAGACCCATCGATATGCTGTCTGCAAGAGACTCCTTTTAGAACCAAAGACACCCCCAGATTGAAAGTGAGGGGGTGGAAACCATTTACCATGCTGATGGACACCAAAAAAAGCTTGGGTGGCAATCCTTATATCAGACAAATTAGGTTTTAAACCAAAGACTGTAATAAGAGATGAGGAAGGACACTATATCGTACTTAAAGGATCTATCCATCAAGAAGATCTAACAATTGTAAATATCTATGCCCCTAACATGGGAGCAGCCAATTATATAAGGCAATTAATAACAAAAGCAAAGAAACACACCGACAACAATACAATAATAGTGGGGACTTTAACATCCCCCTCACTGAAATGGACAGATCGTCTAAGCAAAAGATCAACAAGGAAATAAAGACTTTAAATTACACACTGGACCAAATGGACTTCACAGACATATTCAGAACATTCCACCCCAAAGCAACGGAATACACATTCTTCTCTAGTGCCCATGGAACATTCTCCAGAATAGATCACATCCTAGATCATAAATCAGGTCTCAACTGGTACCAAAAGATTGGGATCATTCCCTGCCTATTTTCAGACCACAATGCTTTGAAAATAGAACTCAATCACAAGAGGAAAGTCGGAAAGAACTCAAATACATGGAGGCTAAAGAGCATCCTACTGAAGAATGAATGGGTCAACCAGGAAATTAAAGAAGAATTAAAAAAATACATGGAAATGAAAGAAAATGAAAACACAACTGTTCAAAATCTTTGGGATGCAGCAAAGGCAGTCCTAAGAGGAAAGTATATAGCAATACAAGCCTTTCTCAAGAAACAAGAAAGGTCTCAAGTACACAACTTAACCCTACACCTAAAGGAGCTGGAGAAAGAACAGCAAATAAAGCCTAAACCCAGCAGGAGAAGAGAAATAATCAAGATCAGAGCAGAAATCAATGAAATAGAAACTAAAAGAACAGTAGAACAGATCAACGAAACTAGGAGCTGGTTCTTTGAAAGAATTAACAAGATTGATAACCCCCTGGCCAGACTTATCAAAAAGAAAAGAGAAATGACCCAAATCAACAAAATCATGAATGAAAGAGGAGAGATCACAACCAACACCAAAGAAATACAAACAATTATAAGAACATATTATGAGCAACTCTATGCCAGCAAATTAGATAACCTGGAAGAGATGGATGCATTCCTAGAGATGTATCAACTACCAAAACTGAACCAGGATGAAATAGAAAACTTGAACAGACCTATAACCACTAAGAAAATTGAAGCAGTCATCAAAAATCTTCCAAAAAACAAAAGCCCAGGGCCAGATGGCTTCCCAGGGGAATTCTACCAAACATTTCAAGAAGAATTAATACCTATTCTTCTGAAACTGTTCCAAAAAATAGAAACGGAAGGAAAACTTCCAAACTCATTTTATGAGGCCAGCATTACCTTGATCCCCAAACCAGACAAAGACCCCATCAAAAAGGAGAATTACAGACCAATATCCCTGATGAACATGGATGCAAAAATTCTCTCCAAAATACTAGCCAATAGGATCCAACAGTACATTAAAAGGATTATACACCACGACCAAGTGGGATTTATTCCTGGGCTGCAAGGTTGGTTCAACATCCGCAAATCAATCAATGTGATACAATACATTAACAAAAGAAAGAACAAGAATCATATGATCCTCTCAATAGATGCAGAAAAAGCTTTTGACAAAGTAAAGCATCCTTTCTTGATCAAAACTCTTCAGAGTATAGGCATAGAGGGTACATACCTCAATATCATAAAAGCCATCTATGAAAAACCTACAGCGAATATCATTCTCAATCAGGAAAAACTGAGAGCTTTCCCCCTAAGGTCAGGAACGCGGCAGGGATGTCCACTATCACCACTGCTACTCAACATAATATTGGAAGTCCTAGCCACAGCAATCAGACAACAAAAAGAAATCAAAGGCATCCAAATTGGCAAAGAAGAAGTCAAACTCTCACTCTTTGCAGATGATATGATACTTTATGTGGAAAACCCAAAAGACTCCACCCCAAAACTGCTAGAACTCATACAGGAATTGAGTCAAGTGGCAGGATATAAAATCAATGCACAGAAGTCAGTGGCATTCCTATACACCAACAACAAGACAGAAGAAAGAGAAATTAAGGAGTCGATCCCATTTACAATTGCACCCAAAACCATAAGATACCTAGGAATAAATCTAACCAAAGAGACAAAGGATCTGTACTCAGAAAACTATAAAATACTCATGAAAGAAATTGAGGAAGACACAAAGAAATGGAAAAACGTTCCATGCTCATGGATTGGAAGAACAAATATTGTGAAGATGTCAATGCTACCTAGAGCAATCTACACATTCAATGCAATCCCCATCAAAATACCATCCACTTTTTTCAAAGAAATGGAACAAATAATCCTAAAATTTGTATGGAACCAGAAAAGACCCCGAATAGCCAGAGGAATGTTGAAAAAGAAAAGCAAAGCTGGCGGCATCACAATTCCGGACTTCAAGCTCTATTACAAAGCTGTCATCATCAAGACAGCATGGTACTGGCACAAAAACAGACACATAGATCAATGGAACAGAATAGAGAGCCCAGAAATGGACCCTCAACTCTATGGTCAACTAATCTTCGACAAAGCAGGAAGCAATGTCCAATGGAAAAAAGACAGTCTCTTCAACCAATGGTGTTGGGAAAATTGGATAGCCACATGCAGAAGAATGAAACTGGACCATTTCCTTACACCACACACAAAAATAGACTCCAAATGGTTGAAAGACCTCAATGTGAGACAGGAGTCCATCAAAATCCTAAAGGAGAACACAGGCAGCAACCTCTTTGACCTCAGCCGAAGCAACTTCTTCCTAGAAACATCACCAAAGGCAAGGGAAGCAAGGGCAAAAATAAACTATTGGGACTTCATCAAGATAAAAAGCTTTTGCAAAGCAAAGGAAACAGTCAACAAAAGCAAAAGACAACTGACAGAATGGGAGAAGATATTTGCAAATGACATATCAGATAAAGGGGTAGTATCCAAAATCTATAAAGAACTCATCAATCTCAACACCCAAAGAACAAATAATCCAATCAAGAAATGGGCAGAAGACATGAACAGACATTTTTCCAAAGAAGACATCCAAATGGCCAACATACACATGAAAAAGTGCTCAATATTGCTCAGCATCAGGGAAATCCAAATCAAAACCTCAATGAGATACCACCTGACACCAGTCAGAATGGCTAAAATTAACAAGTCAGGAAACGACAGATGTTGGTGGGGATGCGGATAAAGGGGAACCCTCCTACACTGTTGGTGGGAATGCAAGCTGGTGCAGCCACTCTGGAAAACTGTATGGAGGTTCCTCAAAAAGTTGAAAATAGAGCTACCATACGACCCAGCAATTGCATTACTGGGTATTTACCCCAAAGATACAAAAGTAGGGATCCAAAGGGGTACGTGCACCCCGATGTTTATAGCAGCAATGTCCACAATAGTCAAACTGTGGAAAGAGCCAGGATGTCCATCGACAGATGACTGGATAAAGAAGATGTGATATATATATACAATGGAATATTATGCAGCCATCAAAAGGAATGAGATCTTGCCATTTGCAACGACGTGGATGGAACTGGAGGGTATTATGTTGAGCGAAATAAGTCAAACAGAGAAAGACATGTATCATATGATCTCACTGATATGAGGAATTCTTAAGCGCAGGAAACAAACTGAGTGCTGTTGGAGTGGGGTGGGAGGGATGGGGTGACTGTGTGATAGACACTGGGGAGGGTATGTGCTCTGGTAAGCGCTGTGAATTGTGCAAGACTGTTGAATCTCAGATCTGTACGTCTGAAACAAATAATGCAATATATGTTCAGAAAAAAAAAAAGAAGGTAGCGGGAGGGGAAGAATGAAGCGGGGGAAATCGCAGGGGTAGACGAACCATGAGAGATGATGGACTTTGAAAAACAAACAGGGTTCTAGAGGGGAGGGGGGTGGGAGGATGGGTCAGCCTGGTGGTGGGTATTGAGGAGGACACATTCTGCATGGAGCACTGGGTGTTAATGCCAAACAATGAATCATGGAACACTTCATCTAAAACTAATGAGGTAATGTATGGGGATTAACATAAGAATAAAAAATAAATAAATAAATAAAGTGATGGCAAAAAGGGATGGTTTAGAGGCATTTAATTCTTAAAATTCCGTCTATTTTACTGGCATATGGTGGCACTGATATCTATTTCCTGCCTAGAAATTTACCTTTGCACTTGTATAAATTTGTTAAAACTCTGGCTTCAAAACCACAGTCCAACAATGAGCAGAAGGGATGTCGTTATCTTAACAATAATTCTGAGGTACCAACTCCCTGGATCAAAAAAGCCAAGAAAAAGAGAATTTATTTTTTTTCTAGCAAGTGTGGAACAAGTCCAAAATCAATTCCTCAGTTGTAAAGGGACAGTAAAAGGAGACAATGAGATGAATATCTTTGGGTAATTACTTCCATTCTTTCTTTTCTATCCTCATCCTTTCCTTTCCATTCTTTTCCTCATTCCCTGTCTCTGGTTTACAGATGTTTAAGAGACTACTGTACACACAAGTATTGCAACTGAGTATATGGAATAAACACAAGTATGGGATATATGAAATAAACACAAGTATTACAACTGAGTAGTTATGGAATATATGAAATAAAAATTTTCATCAGGAGACTGGTTTGCTACAAATTACTTAGTATGAATTTTAAATAACTATACATATTTGAAAGATAAACATATATGCTGTTATTTTAGCTGGTCTAAATTTAGAGAGGCCATTCATCTCTATGATTCACATAATTAACTAGCCTCAGAGGATTTTTTTTGGTGGCTTAGAACAGTGTCAATATAAACATTGAGAAAATAATTATCTTGATAAGATTGTAATAAAATATAATACTTATTATTGGCACCAAAATTGGACTAGATAAATTTACCTGATTGTGCAATTTATGTTATTCTCCCTTTATATGCTCTTAATTAGAAAGCATCTGGCAAATGAGCACCTGACAGGTAGAAAGGTAGTAGGATGGGATAATAGCTCTTCGTATTGTTTAATGGGCTGTACTGAAACAACTTTTTCAGATCATGAAACCTTTTGATTATTACCAAATAATTAGTGCTGCAAAGCACCATTAACTTAAGTTTTTTTTGTTCACCTGCGTTAAGGAGAATAATGAAGGGAAAACTCACAGAGCTTGGCTTACTTTCTGGTGTCAGAGATGGTTATTTCAGTTTATATTTTCCCTAGAACCTGATCATTACACTGCTACAATGAAGTGATTTATACTCATTTCCGAGTGCCCCAGAGTTTGCTATGACATCACATCTTTTCAAAACTGTACATACCAAGTTCTGTTATTTTTTTCCCATCAAGACCTACTTACATTTTTGATAATTAGTGGACTTGTGCATTTCTTAAATAGTGTTTCTTGACTACAGTCTTATGGATGAAGGAACTGTTGGGCTTGTGAAAAAGATTCCTGAAGTTCTTATAAGATGTCATTTAGTGAGAGTATAACAAACTTCATCCAAGCCTTAAAAATTTAATCAATCCAAAAGTATTATAGTCAACTGGAGTATAGCATTTGGCTATATATAGTTTACTGATTTCCAAGGTTATTGAATTTTTGAGAAAAGAACTGGATTCTGTTGAACTAGAGAGTATCTCAGAGCAGATATGGAGTGACTAATGTCAGCCACCTTGATGGTTCTGCATACTGGGTTGAAGTCTCATTAAATTGATCTAAGCATGAAAAAAGCTCTGACCAAGTTTCAACCACTCAGTAATTCAGGAGGGACTATATGATACATATAAAAATAACTGCATCACTGAATGTAATTTGACCCATTAATTAATTAATTAAGTAAATATTTCTTGAATGCTTATTACATGCCAAACAATATTCTAAATCTAGACGTAACAGCAATAAGTGGAAAAAGAAAAACTTTTGTTTTCATGATGCTTTCTCTCTAGTATTCTATTTGAGGCATGGAAAAATATGTCTTAAATTTTTTTATTATCTTTAATATGTCTTAAATTATGTCTTATTCAATATTTAAGTATATTATTGCATATTTATTAATATAGTTTTTCAACCAATTGAGTTTAATTTGTCTCAGTTTATCAATAAATTTTACTTTTTAAATTGAAACTATGGAAGCTTCATATTTAATCAAAACTATGGAAGCTTCATATTTAATCAAACCAAAATCAAAGTATTTAATGGAGTTTGAAACTTCTATTGTCTGCAAAGCAAATGGGTTTATAACCCTTTTTATTTATATCCAGTTTGTTACCTCAGAGATCATACTTTCATGAGGCATATAATGGCTTTATTTTCAGTTCAAAATGTGGTCATGATTGATATCTTTTAGAAATCCTCAAAAACTTCTGAGACAAATTTGTTTTATAATGAATGTAAGAAATCCTCCACTGTCTGATGCATTGTTATCTTGTGTGGCATTATGAAAGCAGAAATGCCCAAGGTGAGATATCAAAGGGCTACACTCTTAGTGTAAAGATAAAAATAAATGAGGGATGCCTAAGTGGCTCAGTCGGTTAAGTGTCTGCCTTTGGCTCAGGTCATGATCCCGGGGTCCTGGGATCAAATTCCGCATCGGGCTCCTTGCTCAGCAGGCAGCCTGCTTCTCCCTCTGCCTGCCACTCCTCCTTCTTGTGCTCACTCTCTTTCTCTGACAAATAAGTAAAATCTTAAAAAAAAAAAGATAAAAATAAATGAAACCACCATGTAGATGGAGAAAGCAAGGAAACCTTCAAGTCTTAATCTTGGCACTAGATAGTAGAAGAAAAAAAAGTGTATTTCCTCTGGAAATTTGAACCACAACTAGGTTTGTGTTTTGAATTTACACCAACAATGTGGTCCAAAAACTCATAAATTGTAATTTAAAATGATCTCAGTTTATCCCAACAATGACTGAAAGACACTATTGATTACAAAATGCAAACTGATTTAAGAGATACTAAAATGTTAAAATGCATCTTATATTTAATAAAACTTAACCAAATTTATGCTACATAAAACTATATATAGTATTTCTAATACCAAATTATAAGAGACTTATTTTTCAGATAAGGAAGTCAAGTTTATGTAAAACTTTCATCTGCAAGCACCTTTTTATCAAGACATATTTAAAATGACATAAAATTCTGTGATTAAAGATCAACCATAAAGGCACTTTATGATTACTTTTCTTCACTGAATACCTGTTCATTTGTTTTAGTAATTTATATGTTGAATTGGTTAGTTTTCTCTTCTCCCTGCTTTCTAGGTGCCCTCAAAGTTGGCAAGCATTTTTTTCATTTCCTGTCACAATCTATCCAATGGCCCCTAGTTCAGTGAAGAATACTCAGGGAATGCTGAGTTTATAAAATGTAGTATTTGCTTCTTTTATTTTCTATGAACAATACCTAACATTATAAATAGTCAAATACTATTACATTAGTTTTACTGAAACAAACAGTAATGAAATCACCATTAGTTTGAAAGGTGTATTTTTGAAGTTGCTTTTCTCTTAAAGATAATATCTTTTCTACCAGAGCCTAACTGTAGCAGATACATTGCTTTGGAACACTTTCAATGCATCTAAAGAACTGTTTACGTCAAAAAGAAATTGTTTATGGGTGGAGGATTCAAGATGGCACTATAGGAGGATTCTGAGCTCACCTTCTTCTACAAACACAACAAATACACAACTGCAAATGAGTAATATTCTCAGAAAAAAATCCCTGAAAATTGAATGAACAGAGCCTCCACAATGAAAGATGAAGAACCAGCATTGAGATGGGTAGAAGTGGTAGAAACAAGGTCTTGTCAAATGAAGAAAAACTCTGCTCCAGGTACAGCAATCCACAATTGTGGAGGGACTTCAAAAACACAGAACTTCTCCCTGAAGAGCAAGGGGTTGGATCACCACAGCAGGCACTCCAACCCTGAGATCACAAGAGAAATGAACCCATAAAAATCTGGGCTTTGAAAACCAACACGAAAACCATAGAGCTATAGGGAAAGGAGGACTCACTCTTAAAGGCTCATACATAGTCTCACTTGCCCTGAGACTCAGTGCTAATACACTAATTGGAAAAGCATCCAGAACACAGGTGAAGGAGACCCACTTACTATTGCTGGGCTATCTCCCAGAGAGGCAGGAAACTCCTGAGACCCTCCCTGTGGACAGAGAAACTGTCAGGTGCCATTTCTGCAGCAGAATCTACCTTGCTAGTGCCCATGCTAGTGGGTGTCGTCTTGGAACTCTCACTTTAACATACTGGTGGGGTGTCCCACTGATAGCCCTGCCCAACAGCCACACCAAGGCAGCTACTTCTGTGTGCCTCAGCCAGATGGTCTGGAAGTATAGACCCACACAGCACTGCATCTGCTGCAGATAGGGCAACTAGCAAGCTGGGCCAGGAAGAGAGCTCTGTCCACCACTCCAGCGGCAGCAATGACTATAGTACCCCACCCAGCTGGGTAGGGGGAGAACCCTATGCATGACCACAGAGGCAGCACACTATACCCGCCAACCAGGCCAGGGGAGAACCCCTCCAGATTGCCATAACCCCAGGGAGCCAGGTTGGGGGGGAGCCCCACCCACCCATCGGCTCCAGCCAATGACCTACCACAATATGTGGTTGCACACAGCTCACACAGGAAATGCCCATTGAAAACCTGGATCTGGTGACAAAGGGAGTGGGGGGCCATATGCTTCTGGGCCCTGTGGGACATCTCTTACACAAAGCCACTCCTTTAAGACTGAGAGAGGGAATTGATTTGCCTAATACATAGAAACACACACTGTGAGTCAAAATGAGGAGAGAGAGGAATACAATCTAAAAAATGAAGACAAACTTCAGAAAAAGACCTTAATGGAACTGAGGTAAGTAATCTACCTGATAAAGAGTTTAAGGTAGTGGGCACAAAAATAATCACCAAACTCTAGAGAATAATGAATGAATACAGTGAAAACTTCAAAGACAGAAAATATAAGACAATACCAATAAGAGCTAAATAACACAGTAACTGAAATGAAAAATACACTAGAGGGGATCAACAGCAGATTAGGCAATACAAAATATTGGATTAGTGATCTGGAAGATAAGGTCTGATTGGGGAATCACCCAATCAGAATGGTAAAAAGAAAAAAGAAATAAAAAACATAAGGGACATCTGGAGCAACATTAAGTAAGCTAACATTTGCATTTAGGGCTTCTAGAAGGAGAAAATGGAGAAAAGGGGACAAAACTATATTTGAAGGAATAATGACTGAAAACTTGCCTAACCTAGGTAAGGAAACAGACATCCAGGTCTAGGAAGAAGAGTCTCAAACAAGATGAACCCAAAGAGATTGACACCAGGCACCTGGGTGGCTCAGTCAGTTAAGTGCCTGCCTTTGGCTCAGGTCATGATCTCAGCATCCCGGGATGGGTCCCACATTGAGCTTCCTGCTAAGTGGGGAGTCTGCTTTTCCCTCTCCCTCTGGCCCTCCTCCCTGCTCATGCTCTCTCTCTCTCTCTCTCTTAAATAAACAAACAAACAAACAAACAAACAAACAATAAATATCTTAAAAAAAAAAAACTTACAAAGAGATTGACACCAAGACACAGTATAATTAAAATGGCAAAAGTTTGGGATGGCTGGATGGCTCAGTCGGTTAAACATCTGCTTTCAGCTCAGGCCATGATCCTGGGGTCCTGGGATCAAGCCCCATATCGGGGGGGGGGGTGGTCCCTGCTCATCAGGGAGTCTGTTTTGTCTCTCTCCCTCTGCCCCTCCCCCCACTCATGCTTTCTCTAAATAAATAAATAAAATCTTTTTTTAAAAATGGCAAAAGGTAAGGATAAAGAGAGAATCATAATAGCAACAAGAGAAAAACAGCTAGTCACATACAAGGAGACCCCCATGAGGTTATGAACTGATTTTTCCGCAGATACTTTGTAGGCCAGAAAGGATGGCATGATATACTCAAAGTGCTGAAAGGCAAAGACTCACAACTCATATACTACCTGGCAAGGTTATAATTCAGAATTAAGGACAGATAGAGTTTCTCAGATGAACAAAATTTAAAAGAGCTCATAAACACTAAACCAGAAAAGGTTAAAAGTACTTCATTAAGTAGAAACATCCAAAACTAGAAATAAGAAAATACAATAATATAATAAAGGTAGTGGACCAAAAACTTATAAAGCTAGTAGAAAGGTTAAAAGACAAACGTAGTAAAATGAACTACAAGTATACAAGTATACTTGATATATATATATATCACACACTAAAAATATATATATAATACACTAAAAAGACTGATATATATATATAAATATATGCTATATATACACAATATATGTTATTGTTATATATATAACTTATAATTGATGCATAAAAATAATGTGAAAAGAATCCAAATATTACACTACAGGAAGGCATCAACCACAGGTGAGGAGAGCAGAAAAGAAGAAAGGAACAGAGAACTACAAAACAACCAGAGAAAAATGGATAAAATGTCAATAACTACATACTATTAATAATTACTTTAAATTTAACTAGATTAAAATTCTCTAATCAAAAGACATAGGACGGCTGAAGGGATAAAAAAAATAAGAACCATATATACGCTGCCGACAAGAGACATAAAGGTATACACACACTGAAAATGAAGAGATGGAAAAAGATAATCCATGCAAATGGAAATGAAAAAAAAAAAAAAAAGCCAGGGTAGCAACATTTATAACAGACAAAATAGACTTTAAAACAAAGATGAACAAGAGACAAAGAATTGCATAACATAATGATAAAGGTATAAATTCAACAAGAAGATATAAGAATTCTAAATATCTGTGCAGCCAACATAGAAGTGCACCTAAATATATAAAGCAATTATTAACAGAAATAAAGGGTAAAGTTGATGAGAATACAATAGTAGGGAACTTTTAATACTCACTGACATTAATGGATAGATTATCCAGTCACAAAATCAATAAGAAACCATTGGCCTTTACACAACATACCAGATGGACTAATAGATACATACAGAACATTCCATTCCAAAACAGCAGAATACACATTCTTTTCAAGTGCACATGGAACATTCTCCAGAATAGACAACAAATTAAGCCAAAAACCAAGCTTCTAAAGATTTAAGATTGAAATAACATCAGGCATCTTTTCCACTCATAACAGTATAAAACTACAAATCACCTACAAGAAAAAAGTGAAAAAACACAAACACATGGAGGCTAAAAAACATTCTACTAAACCACCAATGAGTCAATAAAGAAATCAAAGAGGAAAGTGAAAAATATCTTGTGACAAATGAAAATAGAAACACAAAGTTTCAAAATCTATGGAACTCAGCAAAAGTAATTCTCAGAGGGAAGTTCATAGTCATACAGGCTTACCTCAAGAAAAAAGAAAAATCTCAAATAAACAACCTAACTTCACACCACACTTAAAGGATCTAGAAAAAGAACAATAAACAAAATCCAAAGTTAGTGGGAGAAAGGAAATAGCAGATCAGAATGGAAATAAATGAACTAAAGACTAAAAAAACCAGAAAAGATAATGCAAATAAAAGCTAATCCTATGAAAAGATAAAATTGATAAACCTTTAGCCAGATTCATCAAGAAAAAGAGATAGCCCAAATAAAATAAAATCAGAAATCAAAGAAAAGCTACAACTGATACCACAGAAATATAAAGGATTATAAGGGACTACTTTGAACAAAAATATGTCAACAAATCGGACAACCTAAAAGAAATGGATACATTCATAGAAACGTATGATTTTCCAAGATAAAATCACAGAAAATCTGAGTACACCAATCACTAATAATGAAATTGAATCAATAATATAAAAACTTCCAACAAACAAAAGTACACGGCCAATACACGACACTGTCACAGGTGAATTCTATTAAACATTTAAGGAAGAGTTAATACCTACCTTTCCCAAATTATTCCAAAAATTGAAGAGGTTGAAATGCTTCCAAACTCATTTTATGAGCCCAGCATTACTCTGATACTAAAACTAGAGGAAAACACTACAAAATAAAAAAAGAAAACTACAGCCAATATCACTGGTGAACATAGATGGGAAAATCCCCAAAAAAGTACTAGCAAACTAAATTCAACAATACTTTAAAAGGATCAACTACACCATGATCTAGTGGGATGTATTCTAGGAATGCCAAGATGGCTTAACATTCCAAATCAAACAATGTGATATACCACATTAACAAAACAAAGGATAAAAATAATATGATCGTCTTAATGCACTAACACAAGAGACAAAATTCGACATTCATTCATGATTAAAAACTCACAACAAAGTGGATATTGAGGAAACATACCTCAACACAATAAAGGCCATAAATGACAAAAAAGCTAACATCATTCTTAATGGTGAAAAACTGAAAGTTTTTCTTCTAAGATCAGGATCAAGACATTGATGCTCACTCTGATCACTTTTATTCAATATAGTATGTAAATCCTAGCCACAGCAATTAGGTTAAGCAAACACAAAAAGGCATCAAAATTAGAAAAAAAGAAGTAAAACTCTCACTATTTGCAGCATGATACTATATTCAAAAACCCTAAGGACTCCACCAAAAAACTATTAAACCTAATAAATGAGTTCAGTAAAGTTGAGGATACACAATTAATATACAGAAATACGTGGCATTTCTATACACTGAAAATGAACTATAGAAAGAGAAGTTGAGAAAACAATCTCATTTACAATTGCATCAAAAAGATTAAAATACCTAGGAATAAATTTAACCAAGTTGATGGAAAACCTGTAATCTGAAAACTAAGACATTGATGAAAGAATTGAAGATGACATAAATAAATGGAAAGATGTATTGTGTTCATGGATTGGGAGAATTAATAATGTTAAAATGTCCATACCAATCTATAGTATCAATTCCATCCCCATGAAAATGCCAATGACATTTTTCACAGAACGAGAACAAATAATTTTAAAATTTGTATGGAATGACAAAAGAACCCCAAATAGCCAAAGCAATCTTGAGAAAGAATAAAGCTGGAGGTATCACACTTCCAGATTTCAAGATATATTACAAGTCTGTAGTAGTCAAAACAGTATAGTGCTGGCACAGATACAGACACATAGATCACTGGATGAGAATAGAGAGCGCAAAAATAAACACATGCTTATATAGTCAGTTAACCTACAATAAAGGAAACAATAATACACAATGGGAAAAAGACAGTCTCTTCAGTAAATGGTGCTGGGAAGACTATAAAGCAAAAGAATAAACTGGACCACTTTTTTTTTTTCTTACAGATTTTATTTATTTATTTGAGAGAGAGACAGAGATAAAGCATGAGCAGGGGAGAGGAGACAGAGGGAGAAGGAGAAGCAGATTCAGGGAGCCTGATGCAGGGCTTGATTCCAGAACTGGGATCATGACCTGAGCTGAAGGCAGATGCTTAACCAACTGAGCCACACATGTGCCCTGGATCACTTTCTTATACTACATGGAAAAGTAAGCTCAAAATGGATTAAAGACTTAAATGTAACATCTGAATCCATAAAACTTCAAGAAAAAAAAAAAAAAAAACAGAAGCAAGAAGCTCTGTAACATCAATCTGAGCAATATATTTTAAAAATCTGTCTTATCAGGTAAGGGCAACAAAGAAAAAATAAACAAATGGGACTATATCAAACTTAAAAGCAGAAGACATGAATAGACATTTTTCCAAAGAAGACATACAAATGGCCATCAGACACATAAAATCATGCTCAATATCACTCATCATCAGGGAAATGCAAATCAAAACTACAATGAGATATCACCTCACACCTGTCAGGATGGCTAAAATCAACAATGCAAGAAACAACAGGTGTTGGTGAGGATGTGGAGAAAGGGGAACCCTCCTACACTGTTGGTGTGAATGCAAACTGGTGCAGCCACTATGGAAAACAGTATGGAAGTTTCTCAAAAAATTAAAAATAAAACTACCCTAGGATCCAGCAATTGCACTACTAGTTATTCACCCAAATAATACAAAAATACTAATTCAAAGAGATACTTGCACCATGATGTTTATAGCAGCATTATAAACAATAGCCGAATTGTGCAAATAGCTCAAGTGTCCATTAACTAATAAATGCATAAAGAAGAAGTGGTATATACATACAATGGAATATTACTGAGCCTTAAAAATAAATGAAATCTTGCCATGTGCAATGATATGGACGGAGCTAGAGAGTATTATGCTAAGAGAAATAAGTCAGTCAGAGAAAGACAACTGACATATGATTTCACTCATATGTGGAATTTAAGAAGCAGAACAAGTGAGCAAAGGGGGAAAAAGAGAGAGAGAAGCAAACCAGGAAACACTCTCAACTATAGAGAACAAACTGATGGTTCCAGAATAGAAGTGGGTGGAGAGAGATGGGTTAAATGGGTGAAGAGGATTAAGGAGTGCACTTGTGATGAACACTGGGTGTTGTGTGGAAGTACTGAATCACTGTGTTGTACACTTGAAAGTAATACTTTTTTTAAAGATTTTATTTATTTATCTGAGAGAGAGAGCACAAGTGGTGGGGAGGGCAGAGAGAGAAGGAGAAGCAGACTCTCCTGCTGAGCAGGGAACCCAATGCAGGGCTTGATCTCAGGACCCTGGGATCATGACCTGAGCCAAAGGCAGACACTTAACCAACTGAGCCACTCAGGTGCTCCATCCTGAAAGTAATATTACACTGTATGTTAACTAACTGGAATTTAAATAAAAACTTTTTTAAAAAGCTTTTTCATAGAGTAGGAAGTCATGAATAAAATGAAAGGCAACCTACAGAATAAGAGATATTTGCAAATGATATACCTGATAAGGGGTTATCACCTAAAATACATAAAGAACTCATACAAGTCAATATCAAAAAGAACAATCTGATTAGAAAATGGATGGAAGACTTGAATAGACATTTTTCCAAAGAAGACATACAGATGGTCAACAGACATATGAAAAGATGTCAACATCACCAATCATGAGGGCAATGCAAATCAAAACTACAATGAGATATCACCTCATACCTGTCAGAATGGCTAGTATCAAAAAGGCAAGAAATTTCAAATGTTGGTGAGAATGTAAGAATGGAGAAATGATAACCCTTGTGAACTGTTGGTGGGAATGTAAATTAGTGCAACCACTCTAGAAAATAGTATAGAGGTTCCTTAAAAAAATTAAAAATATAGGAGTTAAGATGTTGGAGTAGTAGGAGGACTCTATACTTGCCTTGTCCCTCGAACACAGCTGGATAAATATCAGATCATTCTGAACACCCAAGAAATTGATCTGAGGACTGACAGAACAAACTATACAACTAGAGGGAGAGAAGAGGCCACATCATGAAAGGTAAGAGGTGCAGAGGCAGGATCTAGGGGAGAAATGATTGTGGGTGCTGTGGAGGGAAGGAAACGCTGATCTCAGAGAGAGGAGACAGAGAGAGAGAGAGAGAGAGAAGAGAGCAGTGCAGAGGGGATTGCACAAGGAAAACACACAAAGCTATTGACTGATAAAATGAAAGGAGCTGATTGTCATGAGGTTTTTTTTCTCCCCCACAATATATTTTTATTTATTTATTTATTTATTTATTTATTTATTTATTTATTTATTTATTTGCTTGTTTGTTTGTTTATTTATTTTTATGTTATATTTAAAAGCCAGCAGAGCTCCATGCCTAGAGTTTTAGAGGTCTGCCCAGTGGCTGGTGTTGAGCCTGGCAGGCACTGCAGTGCTCCTGTGGAGAAAGAGAGCAGGGGCCTGGAAGCAATGGTGAGAGCTGAGGTTCCCCTGGGATGTACTGGGAAAGATGATTCTCCCTTCTTGGAATGCATCTGGGAGATGTGGCATTGCCTCTCCAGGGACAAAAGAGCCATTGGGCACCACTAGGCTCCCTCCCACCCAACTTAAGCATAGGGGCAGAGACACCTGCTGACTGCAACTAATCTGGACTCAGGGTTTTTGCTGCACTTTACTCTAAAATTCAAGCTCCTGTGCATTAGTGCAACTGCCCTTCTGGAACAAACTAGCACCAGTTCCAGCATAGGTCCCCAGAGGACCAGCATAGGTCCACACCATGCTGTGTCCCTAAAGTTTGGAGTTTTGAAACTCAGACAATGTGCCTGGGATAAAGCTCAGGTGCACTGTGCTGGTGGATGGGCAGGTGGACTGGACACAGATAGGTGAATTCAGCGATCTGAAGGATGGGTGGGACACACGAGGGGAGATCGTTTGCTCTTCTGTGAGGTTTTCCCAGATGTTGGTGGGTACGAACTCCTCTCTCCTGGGAGGATGGAGAGGGCTAGTGCCATTTTTCTCCCTCACGAATAAGCACAGGCTGACTTCAGCGAGCAGCATACTACCAACAGTGGAGACCTGAGATGCTTACACCAAGCCCCATCCCCACTTCACTCTGCAGGTGCTTCTTTACTAGGACAAGTGTGCCTGAGAGTCAGAGCATCAGTGGGCTCCTCCCCCAGCAAAAATGCCCTGCACACACCAAGTCTACTGATAACAGAGTGCTGCAAAGCTTCAGCTCTGGTGGAAATAGGATTAAGCCTCCTACACCTAGTTAAAACTCACCACACAGTGGACAAGTTCCAAACACTGTCCACTGTAGGCAAGGAGAAACTCTGCAGAGGACTGAGTCGAGGAAAAGAGCAGCTAAAACACAGCAGCAGAGTTCACACAGCATATACCAGAAACACTTCCTGAAGCAACAGGACCTGAACAGTATGTGATTTCTTCTTAATACTGTCATTACTCTTAGGAGCAGGAAACATAAGAGGCTTTCCTAACACACAGAAGAAGAGACCTACACAAAATGACAAGATGGAGGAATTTATCCCAAAAGAAAGAACAAGAAGAGGTCACAGCCAGGGATCTAATCAAAACAGATATAAGTAATATGCCTGATCCAGAATTTAAAACAACAATCATAAGGATGTTAGCTTGGCTTGAGAAATGCATAGAAGACACCAGGGAGTCCCCTGCAGAGATAAAAGACCTAAAAACTAATCAGGCCAAAATAAAAAAAAAAATGCTATAACTGAGATGCAAAACCAACTGGATGTAATGATCACAAAGATGGAAGAAGCAGAATAATGAATAAGTGATACAGAAGATAAAATTATGGAAAATAATGAATCTGAAAAGAAGAGGGAAAGAAAAATATTGGATCATGAATGTAGACTCAGGGAACTCAGCCACTCCATAAAGTGTAATAATATTTGTATCATAGAAGTCCCAAAAGAAGAGGAGACAGAAAAGAAGGTTTATTTGAGCAAATTATAGCTGAAAACTTCCCTAATCTGGAGAAGGAAACAGACATCCATATCCAGGAGATATCAAAATCAACAAAAGCAGGGCAACACCAAGATATGTCATAGTAAAATTTGCAAAATACAGAGATAAGGAAAAAATCCTAAAAGCAGCAAGGGTAAAGCGATTCTTAACTCATGAGGGAAAGCAAATAAGGTTAGCAGCAAATCTCTCCACAGAAACTTGGCAGGCCAGAAGAGAGTAGCATGATATATTCAATGTGCTGAATGGGAAAAATATGCAACCAAGAATATTTTATCCAGGAAGGCTATCATTCAGATTAGAAGGAGAGATAAAGAGTTTCCCAGCCAAACAAAAACTAAAGGAGTTTGTGACCACTAAACCAGTCCTGCAAGAAATATTAAAGGGAACTCTGAGTGGGAAAGAAATACCAAAAGCAACAAAAACTAGAAAGGAACAGGAACAATCTCCAGAAACAATGACTTTACAGGTGATACAATGCTACTAAATTCTTATCTATCAATAGTCACTCTGATGTAAATGGACTAAATGCTCCAATCAAAAGACATAGGGTAACATATAATGTATTATTCAGAGGGGGAGACGAACCATGAGAGACGATGGACTCTGAAAAACAAACTGAGGATTCTAGAGGGGAGGGGTGTAGGAGGATGGGTTAGCCTGGTGATGGGTATTAAAGAGGTCACGTTCTGCATGGAGCACTGGGTGTTATACGAAAACAATGGATCGTGGATCACCACATCAAAAACTAATGATGTAATGTATGGGGATTATCATAACATAATAATAAAAAAAGACATAGGGTATCAGAATGGATAAAAAATAAAAACAAAAAAGCAAGACCCATCTATATGCTGCCTACAAAAGACTCATTTTATACCTAAAGACACCTGCAGATTAAAGTAAGGGGATGAAGAACCGTTTATCATGTTAATGGATGCCAAAATAAAGCCGGAGCAGGCATACCTATATAAGACAACCTAGATTTTAAACCAAAGACTATAATAAGAGATGAAGAAGGGCACTATAGCATATTAAAGGGGTCTATCCAACAACAAAAAAATCTAACAATTGTAAAATTTATGTCCCCAACCTGGGAGCACCCAAATATATAAAATAATTAATAATAAACATAAAGAAATGCATTGATAATAATATAACAATAGGGGACTTTCTACTTACAGCAATGGACAGATCATCTAAACAAAAAAATCAACAAGGAAATGATGGCTTTGAATGACACACTGGACCAGATGGACTTAACAGATATATTCAGAACATTTTAACCTAAAGCAGCAGAATACACATTCTTTTTGAGTGCACATGGGACATTCTCCAGAATAGATCACATCCTGAGTTACAAATCAGGCCTCAACAGATACAAAAATATTGAGATCATACCATGCATATTTTCCAACCACAATGCTATGAAACTTGAAGTCAATCACAAGAAAAATTTGGAAAGACTGCAAATACATGGAGGTTAAAGAACATCCTACTAAAGAATGAATGGGTTAACCAGGAAATTAAAGAAGAAATAAAAACTACATGGAAACAAATGAAAATGAAAATGCGACAGTCCAAAACCTTTGGGATGACCAAAAGCAGTCATAAGGTGCAAGTATAGAGCGATACAGGCCTACCTCAAGAAGTAAGAAAAACCTCAAATACACAACCTAACTTTACATCTAAAGGAGCTAGAAAAAGAAGAGCAAATAAAGCCTAAAGCCAGCAGAAGAATGGAAATAATAAAGATTAGAGCAGAAATAAATGATACAGAAACAATAAAGAAAAAATCCAGTAGAACAGATCAAAGAAACTAGGAACTGGTTCTTTGAAAGAATTAATAAAATTGGGTGCCTGGGTGGCTCAGTCGATTAAGTGTCGGGCTTCAGCTCAGGTCATGATCTCAGGGTCCTAGGATCAAGCCTCATGTTGGACTCCCTGCTCAGCAGGGAGTCTGCTTCTCCCTATCTCTGCCCCTCCTCCCTGCTTGTGCTCTCTCTCTCACGGTCTCTCACTCTCAAATAAATAAAATCTTTTAAAAAAAAAGAATTAATAAAATGGATAAACCCCTAGCCAGACTTATCAAAAAGAAAAGAGAAATGATCCATATAAATAAAATCACAAACAAGAGAGGAGAGATTACAACCAACATCACAGAAATAAAATTTTTGTTTTTAGAGAGAGAAAGAGAGAGAGAGAGAGGTGGGGGAGGGGCAGAAGGAGACAGAGAGAGAAAGAATCTTAAGCAGGCTCCACACCCAGCATGGAGCTCCATGCCAGGCTTGATCTCACACCTCTGAGATCATGACCTGAGCTGATACCAAGAGTCGAACACTTAACCAAATTGAGCCACCCAGGTGCCCCAGAAATACAAACAATTATAAGAGAATATTATGAAAATTATATGCAAACAAATTGGACAATCTGGAAGAAATGGATAAATTCCTAGAAACATATAAACTATGAAAATTGAAATAGGAAGAAATAGAAAATTTGAAGAGACTCATAACCAGCGAAGAAATTGAATCAGTAATCAAAAATCTCCCAACAAACAGAAGTCCAGGGCCAGATAGCTTCCCAAGGGAAGTCTACCAAACATTTAAAGAAGGATTAATACCTATTCTTCTCAAACTGTTCCAAAAAACAGAAATGGAAGGAAAACTTCCAAACTCATTCTATGTGGTCAGCATTACCTTGATTCCAAACAAAGACCCCATTAAAATGGAGAATTATAGGCCAATATCCCCAATGAACATGGATGCAAAATCTCTGAACAAAATACTAGCAAATCAAATCTAACAGTACATTAAAAGAATCCTTCACCATGATCAAGTGGGACTTATTCCTGAGTTGCAAGGAAAGTTCATTATTCACAAATCAATCAGTGTGATACACCACATTAATAAAGGAAAGGATAAGAACTATATGGTCCTCTCAGCAGATGCAGAAAAAGCATTTGACAAAATACAGCATCCATTCTTGGTAAAAACCCTCAACAAAGTAGGGAATGAGGGAACATACCTCAACACATAAAGGCCATATATGAAAGACCCACAGCTAGTATCATCCTCAACAGGGAAAAACTGAGAGCTTTTCCTTTAAGGTCAGGAACAAGACAAGGATGTTCACTCTCACCATTATTTAACATAGTACTGGAAGTCCTAGCCTCAGCAATCAATCAGAGAACAAAAAGAAATAAAAGGCTAGGAAGAAGTCAGATTTTTACTATCCATAGATGACATGATACTCCACTGCAAAATTGCTGGAATTGATACATGAATTCAGCAAAGTCACAGGATACAAAATCAATGTACAGAAATCTGTTGCATTTCTACACGCCAGTAGTGAAACAGGAGAAAGAGAAATCAAAGAATTGACCCATTTATAACTGCACCAAAAACTATAAGATACCTAGGAATAAACCCAACTAAAGAAGTAAAAGATCTGTCTCTGAAAACTATAGAACACTTTGAAAGAAATTGAAGAGGACACAAAGAAATGGAAAAACATTCCATGCTCATGGATTCAAAGAACAAATATTGTTGAAATATTTATACTATCCAAGGCAATTTACATATTTAATGCAATCCCTATCAAAATACCAACAGAATTTTTCACAGAGCTAAAACAAACAATCCTAAAATTTGTATGGAACCACAAAAGACCCTGAAGAGACACAGCAATCTTGAAAAAGAAAAGCAAAGCAAAGCTGGAGGCATCACAATTCTGGACTTCAAGCTCTATTACAAAGCTGTAATCATCAAGACAGTATTGGATTTGCACAAACCAGACAAATAGATCAGTGGAACAGAATAGAAAACCCAGAAATGGACCCACAACTATATGGTCAACTAATGTTTGACAAGGCAAGAAAGAATATCCAATGGAAAAAAGACAGTCTCTTCAAAAAATGGTGTTGGGAAAATTGGACAGCAACATGCAGAAGAATGAAACTGGACCACTTCCTTACACCATACACAAAAATAAATTCAAAATAGATGAAAGACCTAAATGTGAGATAGGAAACCATCAGAATCCTAGAGGATAACATAGGCAGCAATCTCTTTGACCTCAGCCATAGCAGCTTCTTACTAGATACATCTCCAGAGGCAAGGGAAACAAAAGCAAACATGAACTATTGGGACTTCATCAAGATAAAAACTTCTGCACAACAAAGGAAACAGTCAACAAAACTAAAATGCAGCCTACGGATGGAGATAGGAGAAGATATTTGCAAATGACATATCAGCTAAAGGTCTAGTATCCAAAATCTATAATTTATCAAACTCAACATCCAAGAAAAAAATAATCCAGTTAAGAAATGGACAGAAGACATGAATAGGCGTTTTTTCAGGGAAGACACACAGATGGCTAACAGACAATGAAAAGATGTGCAACATCACTCATCATCAGAGAAATACAAATCAAAACAATGAGATACCACCTGATACCTGTCAGAATGGTTGAAATTAACAACACAGGAAACTACAGATGTTGGCAAGGATGCAGTGAAAGGGAACCCTCTTACACTGTTGGTGGGAATACAATCTGGTGTAGCCACTGTGGAAAACAGAATGGAGTTTCCTCAAAGAGTTAAAAATTGAACTACCCTACAACCCAGCAATTGTACTACTAGGTAATTACCCAAAGGACACAAAAATATTGATTCAAAGGGGCACTTGCACCCCCATGTTTATAGTAGCATTATCGACAATAGCCAAATTATGGAAACAGCTCAAATGTCTTTCGACTGATGAAAGGATATATATATATATATATATATATATATCATGGAATATTACTCAGCCATAAAAAAGAAGGAAATCTTGCCATTTGCAATCACATGGATGGAGCTAGAGAATATTGTGCTAAGCAAAATAAGTCAGTCAGAGAAAGACAAGTTCCATATGATTTTACTCATATGTGGAATTTAAGAAACAAAACAGATAAATATAGGGGAAAGAAACAAAAAAGAGAGGAAGGGAAACCATAAAAGAGACTCTTAAGTATAGAGAACAAACTGAGTGTTGCTGGAGGGGAGGTGGCGGGGGGATGGGCTAACTGGATGATGGGAATTAAGGAGGGCATTTGTTGTGATGAGCACTGGGTGTCATATGTAAGTGATGAATCACTGAATTCTATTCCTTAAACTAGTATTACATTATATGCTAACAAAATTTAAATCAAAACTTGAAACATTAAAAAAAATTGAAAATATAACTGCCATATGATCCAGCAATTCACTCTTGGGTGTTTGTTTTTCTGAAGAAAATCAAAATATTAATTTGGAAGGACATACGAACCCCTTTGTCCATCACATTATTCACAATAATCAAGATATGAAAGCAACCTAAATGTCCATCAGTAAATAATTAGAAAAAAAAGATATGATGTATATATATGTATATACATGTATATCATGATATATATATATACATATATATATATATTCAATGGAACATTACCTAGTCATAAAAGGAACGAAATCTTGTCATTTGCAGCAATATAGATAGACCTAGAGGGTATTATGCTAAGTGAAATAAGTCAGACAAAGAAAGAGAAATACTATATGACTACTATGAGTGCAATCTAAAAATCAAAACAAAACAGAAACAGACTAATAAATACAGAGAGCAAACACTTGTTTGCCACAGGAAAGAGTGGTGGGCAGACTGATGAAATAGGTGAAGGGAATTAATTTACAAACTTCATGTTATAAAATAAATAAGAAACAGGGATTTAATGTACAACTTAGAGAATATGGTCAATAAGATTGTAAAACCATGTACTGTGCCACATTGAAACTAGACTTATGGTGATCATTTTATAATGTATATAAATATCAAATCACTATGTTGTGCACCTGAAACTAATATAATATAGTGTCAGCATGCTTTAATCAAAACAAAAAAGCAGTAGTCACTTAAAAATTACCTTCCTCTAGGGAATTTCATTGGAACTGAAAACAGCTTTTTATGTTGCATAGAATCTTATCAAAGTATTTATATGACTGTATACTTTAGAACCTTATATAAGTTACAAATATTTCAAAATTATAAAAACCTAAAGTTATTATCAAAGAAATATGTCCAATATAAGAAAAATGCTTACATAAAATTAAAAAATCATTCTTAGCTTTTTAAGTAAAATTCAATAGTATATGCCAAATTAAGCTATTAATAATCTTGAAGCAGTTTTTAGCCATAACATTTGAGCTAAGAGATTTTCATTTTTTTCTCAACTCAAATACTAGCTATCTAACTTAAACAGGGCATTTTTAAATACTGTTTTGCATTCGTCTGAACAGTAGATGAAGACTGTTCTATGAATTTTCATTTAATTCCTGTTTTTGTTGTTACTGTTGTTGTTTTGCTTTAAAATGAGTTGTTTATTTATTATTAATTAATTTGTTTGTTTGAGAGAGAGAGTGTGTGAGCGGGGAGTGGGGGGAGAGGGAGAGGGAGAGAGAGAATCCTAACCAGTCTCCACGCCCAGTGTGAAGCCTGATGCCTTGATCTCTCAACGCTGAGATAATGAATTAAGCTGATATCAAGAGTTGGATGCTTAACTGACTGAGCCACCCAAGCACCCCTAAAATGTTTTTTTTTTAAATTCATTATTTATTTTTCTTATTCTCCTTTAGGGGAATGTATTTCTTTGTATTCTGATGGAATGTAACCATTCTCATTGTTTCACTTTTAATTTGTCAATGAGAGGGCCACTGATCATTAAACATTGCTTCTCTTCCACTCATAAAGGACACTTCTCCTTCAGTTAAATTATGTTTTTGATATTTAAATCTGTGACTTCACCTTCATTTTGATAGTCACTTCATTGCCATTTGGGAGGTAATCTTCCCAATGTATTCAGCAAGGATAAGCCAGGATATGTGTACACTTTTGGCTATACAATTTAAGAGTTTGGAGTATTTAGAAAGTATTCAGAAAAAAGCTATAAATTTGATGAAAAAGTAACAAAATAAAATCTATGAGGAGTGATTAGAAAGCAACACTGATAGGTTTTCTAGTAGTCAAGAATACTTAATGTGAGTTATGATGACATTCTATTTGAAATTCATTCTTATATCATCCAAAGGTATTAAATAGGAAAGTTCATTAGTTAAAAAAAAAAATGTGAGTCCAAACTTTTCTCTATTGCTTCTCTTTTGTCACTATAATCTTTCTGTGTCTTAGACTCACAAAGTGAACAACTTGAGTTGAAAGCATATGAAGAAATTCAAGTGAACCCATCCTGATCAGAATCAATTGCCATAAATTATAAATGCAGACCCATGGGATAACTCTGTTTTAGGCTAGCACACTTTTCTAATCCCTAAGTCTTATGGTTGCTGTTCTTTGCTCTAAATTTATCTTGCTTTCACCTTCCAGTTTCAATGGAAATTACTACTATTGGCTCTTAAAGAGAAAAGCTATTTCTTGTTTCGATCTTAAGAACACACCTCTTGGGCTTCTAGTGGAAACAGCTACCGGTATAGCAAATTTCTCTGCCCAAATTAGCAGTGGTCCATGGCTTTGACTTTAAACTTTCTGAAGTCTTTTACTCTCTAAAGGTCTCATATGTGTAGTCAATCATCTTAAATTATATTTCTTTTCAGTTTCTCTTTTTATCTCTCTGCTTTTTTCCAGAACACTCTATTTTATTTTCCACACATCTGCTTCTCATTTAGGACTTATTATTCACAAATACCTTTCCACAATTTTCTTAGTTAGAATCCAAAAGTATAACTCACTCTCATTCCCATGGAAGAAGCTTATAACTTTTTTTTTTAGAATTTTTTCTTTTTTTAAAGATTTTATTTATTTATTTGACAGAGAGAGACACAGCGAGAGAGGGAACACAAGCAGGGGGAGTGGGAGAGGGAGAAGCAGGCTCCCTGCAGAGCAGGGAGCCCGATGCAGGACTCGATCCCAGGACCCTGGGATCATGACCTGAGCTGAAGGCAGTCGCTTAACCAACTGAGCCACCCAGGCACCCAAGAAGCTTATAACTTAACACAAATTAAAAATACTTAAATCTAGATTTGCTGGCAAGATGGTGGTGCCAGCGTAAGAATTAAAAAATGTATTACAAAACAGAGAAAATATTTGTAATTAAGTAAAATGTAGATTGGAAATTAAAAAGAGAATGAATATCATGTGCCTATCAAGAATCTGAAGTATTTCTACTAAATGTATTGTTGATGAGACTGTGTGGGAAAGCAAAATTGAGGACAACTATATAATTATCTCCCTGAGAGAAAAAGAATGTTCTCCCTTTATTCCCTGCCCTGGAAAGAAGAAGACAGATACCCTGGCAGAAACCCATAGACAACTCTTTTGTCTGAGAAGTAAAAATTGTGTTTTCTAAGAGATGGAATCCCACAAGGAGTTCAGGAGCTAATCAGAGATTTCCATTTCACTACCACATACCTCTGTGAACAAGGACATTGTGGCAGGTACATTAAGAGTGAACTACTTCTAAAGAAGATAGACCAGTCATAACGATGGACCCTTCCTTAAGGGGACTATCTATATTTATATAGAGATGTAACTCATGATTATGGCTCTGTCAATGATTAATGTTTCATTTTCCTCTCCACTCTTTTAAATGATGTACTGCCAGACTTTTGCTTTTCTTTTTTTCCTTAAATTAAGACCTGATGTGTCCTTTAGGAAAAATTTAGATTTTGAATAATGCAATGCTTATCTTGGTTTTAAGTAATTTAATTCTTGCCAGACTATAATACAACCTTGGAACAGCATTGAGACTTCTAAAGAAGGATGAATAAACAAAGAGAAGTGACAATGGGTATGAAAAGATCCTTCATATCAGTAGAAGGGGTTCCCTTCTAGAGATTCAAGGCATTTATCCCTCTTAAATATGCAATTTAAGATATATTAACAAAAATACTTTAACCTTGTTTTTAAGATCACTTAAAAGATTACTTTCCATGAAACTTCTCAATGAGAACCCAGGTACAGTTGTATAGGAGGAGGCAGATGAATAGAAGATTTGACCCAGAAGAAAATGAATTAATGAAAAGAAAAGACAAGCCACACAAATTCTCTCAAAATACAGAGGGAAAAAAATGAGAATAAAGTCTGGAAGATCATAATAAAATAGGCATCTCACCCAGTAGATCATAAGCTTCTTAAGAGATAACAAAACAATTAGAACCACAAAGATATGATCCATGAAAAAAATTGGTAAACTGGACTACATTAAAATTAAAAATTTCTCCTCTGCAAAAGATAATGTTAAAAGAATAAGATAAGCCACAGATTGAGAGAAAATATTTGAAAAAGACACATCTGATAAAGGACTGTTATCCAAAATATGCAAAGTAATTGTAAAATCCAACAGTAAGAAAATGAGCAATCTGATTAAAAAATCAGCAAAAGATGTGAACAGACACCTTCATCAAAGAGGATACACAGATGGCAAGTAAGTTTATGAAAAGATGTTTGTTTGACATCATATGTCACTAGGGATTTGCAAATTAAGACAACAATGAAATATCACCGCACATCTCTTTGAATGGCCAAAATCAAAAACCCTGTCAACACCAAATACTGGTGAGAATGCCGAGCAACAAAATTCATTGTTGGAGGGAATGCAAAATGGTACAGCTACTTTGCAAGACATTTTGACAGTTTTTTTTTTTAAATAGAACTAAACATATTCTTACCATATGATTGTTCTTTGGTATTTATCCAAAAGACTTGAAAACTTATGTCCACATAAAAACATGCACAAGGATGTTTATAGAAGCTTTATTCTTAACTGCCAAAACTTGTAGGCAACCAAGATGTCCTTGAGTAGATGAATGAATAAATAAACTGTGGTATATAAAGACAATAGAATATTAGTCATCTCTAAAAAGAAATAAGCTAACAAGTTATGAAAAGTCATGGAGGAAATTTAATAGCATATTACTAAGTGAAAGAAACCAATCTGAAAACGCTACAGATTGTATGATTTCAACTATATGACATTTAAAAAAAAGGCAAATATGGAGACAGAAAAAGATCAGTGATTTCAAGGAATTATGAGGGAGTAAGGGATGAATAGGCAAAGAGCAAAGGATTTTTAGTGCAGTAAAACAATTCTGCATGATACTACAATGGTTATACATGTCACTACAGATCTGTCCAAACTCAGAATGTACATCACCAAGAGTGAACCCTAATGTAAACTATGTGGACTCTGGGTGATAATGATGTGTCAGTGTATGTTATCAGTTATAACAAATGCGCAACTCTGATGGAGGATGTTGATAGTAGGAAGGTTGCCTATTGGTGGAGCCAGGAGCATATGGGAATTTTCTGTACTTTCTGCTCCATTTTGCTGTGAACCTAAAACTGCTGTAAAAAAATTATTAATTAAAAAAAGAAACCATTCCTAATCTAAAAGTTTCAGTGAAGTTTACTGCTATGATAAGGATGATGGCAGTGTGATTGGGCTACCTGTATTTATCCTTACTCTGTCATTATTAGAGAAAATTCCTGGAGAACCACAAAACAAAATTTCCAGTTTTTTCACTCTGAACACATAATAACCAGAACTGACCACTTGGATGAAATACACATCCTTCAGAGGATAGAATTATCACAGGAGAGAACATCCTGGGAAGGTGAGGTTGATAATTCCTATATGGTTGGAATACGTAAGAGAGCATACTTTAATTCAAGTATTTAAATGAATAGATTTGTATATTTTAATTGTGAGTTGTGATGCAGGATAAATTGCTGATATTTGTGGGAGGGTATTGGTGAGCAGGCAGTCTGGCATAACCCCTGTCTTTTTACAGGCAGTGTTAACTAGTGCAGAAATTTCTAGCCATAAAAACAAGGACATTAGAAATTTGTCCAAGTAAAAGTTAGAGAATAATGTAATCTTTGGTTCTGGTCCATGGGTCTTCAGCATGCAGACCCCTGAAATTGATGCTCTGGTAGCTCAGACTCAGCACTACTTTGAACTTCCAGAAAAACTTTTTTCCCAAGGTCTTCCCACTGTGCCCGAGGGATGGGTTTTCCAAGCAACTAGCAGACTCTACTTGAATAATCATCTCTCTTGCCTTTCACATCTTCTAATTCCCACCCAATTAACAAAATCTCCTTTTCTTTCAGTCCACAAAGCTTCCCTTAATTTTTGCCTAGGATTATGGCAACTGTTCTGTGAGGAAATTTTACCTTGTTGTTTGTTGCTATCAATCCTAAATAGAGGCTGCTAAAGCATTCTTAAGGAAAAAAAAATCACATAACTATGCAGGTTGAGTGACATGACAAATGACAAATTTGTGTACCATGACCAATTTAGTTCCCAACCTCAACTGGGCCCTGAATACTGCTTTGTAGTTTTTTTGCTGCTTTCTTTTTTCTTAGATTCTTTATTGCAAATTAAAAACTTTACTACTCCACTTAATCCCCCATTCCCTCACTAGCAGGAGATGATCTTTTATTTTAACCAGGCTATTCTTTTGCCTACCTTAGCAAAGTTTACTTATTCCTAATAAGATATCATTTTTTACCTCTTTCTCAAAGATAACTTTTTGACCTCCACAAGCCTAACTGAATTGAGCACTTCTATCCCTAAGGAAATAGCATGTTTTTAACACTTTTGTTATAGCACCATCATTGAGACAATTTTTTTACACGTCTACTCAATCCCTAAAGCTTGTAATGGAGGAGGGTGCCAATGATTTTTTATTCAGCTTGCATCCCTAAGGCTGAACACTGTAGTGCTGGGTACATAGATAGCTATAGTGGGCAGATGGCCCTATTGTTTGTCCATTAACTTTCATTGGGGAAACCACATTTATTTCATTTCCTATCGGTTTTGTGGGTAGAATATCATATTTTTTTCTCCCCCTTTTTTAGACATAGTCAAGATTTAGTTTGTCATGTTCTATTTTGAGTTTGATGAACAAATACTGGGAGAGGAGAAAAATCTTCCCATGTGCTAGAGTTGATAAGCTGGGATGATTTAATTCTAGAGCTACTAGTGACTGTCTTCTCTGATTATATAAAGGGTGAAGACAGAAAGAGAAAAATGAAAATATTCCCAGAACCATCTGGGAGCCAATAAGAAGCCCCAGACAACAGGAGTAATCTCATCCTCTCCCAACAGGGATCATACTGGGCTCTATGAACTGGGACTTCTAGTCCTTCCTCTGTTACAAGGGCTTGAGAGGGCAAGAAGGGCCATGGAGCTCATAAAAATATCCTCAGGCATACTTCTTTAAAAAAAGGGCAGGGCGCTTGGGTGGCTCAGTTGGTTAAGCAACTGCCTTCGGCTCAGGTCATGATCCTGGAGTCCCAGGATCGAGTCCCGCATCGGGCTCCCTGCTCAGCGGGGAGTCTGCTTCTCCCTCTGACCCTCCTCCCTCTCATGCTCTCTGTCTCTCATTCTCTCTCTCTCAAAGAAATAAATATAAAATCTTAAAAAAAAGGCAAAGGTAAATCTCTGACTTGTCTTTCCACTTGGAGGAAGCCTACCCTACTTCTTTAAGAGGGTCAAGAGTGAACCCTTGGAAGGACTTACACTTGTAACAATGGTGGATAGCTATTTATGACCTACTCTCTTGCTGAAAACAACTAGAAAAACTGAGTAAAATTTAACAAACATTGGTAGCTAACAAGGAATTGCAAAATTATTAGACAAAAATCCAGAAGATGGAAATTGAGAAAGGCAAATTTAGAATTTAAATGTACTGTTCCCTTGGGTGCATTTGCTGATTCCCAAAGAGGTTGATGAATTTATTACAGACTTGTGGAACCCACCATGTAAGGGCAAACCTTACTTCCCTAGAAGTAAGGCTGACCTTGAAATAGAAAAGGAGGGTACATAATCCGATTCATCTTCAATTTAGCAAGCATAACCTTAAAAAAAATTCTGCAAGAACATTTCAAGAAAGGATACAGACCAATCTCTCTCATCATTATAGATGCAAAAATATTAGCAAAGCAAATCTATGTATATATACATATATCTATATACAGTATCTATATACATATCTTTTTATAAATGTAAATGTATATATATGCACATATGAATGAATATATGTGTATTACATGTGATGCCATGTACATACATGCATATGTATTTGTGTATGTGTAATTGACAGGTTGATTTTACAATGGAAATATAGGGGCGCCTGCATGGCTCAGTTGGTTGAGGGTCTGACTCTTGATTTCAGCTCAGGTCATGATATCAAGCCCTGTGTTGGGCTCTGCACTTAAGTTGCTCCCTCTCTCTGCCCCTTCCCCATTCATACTCTCTAAATAGAAAAATACAATCTTTAAAAAAATTAAAATAAAAGGGAAATACAAGAGGACAATGTTAGAAAAGACACCCTTAAAGAATAAGAAAGTAATAATCTCTCTACTGGGTAAGAAGACTTTATAAAGTCATAGAAACTGAGAGAGTGTGGTGTTGAGTCAAAGGGAAAAAATAGAATAACAGAATAGAACAAAATAGAATAGAATAGTCCAAAAGGCTTGTTGAGGACATTGTCTATTTACTACTCAGTATCATGTTTATATGAAAAAAATAATAGTAACACAAGACTAATGTAGTTAGTGCATAAAAAAAATACCACTTGTAAAAACTTAATTGGTTATAGTTTCAATTCACTTAGCAAAATTTAGAAAACAGGTATTTTGACAAGGTAGGAGTAAAAGAAAGAGGAGCCTTAGAGAGAGAAAATAGAAAAAAACCCAGAAATAGTTAAAGCACAACGTCATTTGGAACACAGGACAAAAAATAAGCAATAAGTATAGTTAGTAGATTAAGATGTTCCTAGGAAAGAGAGTAACGTGATCTTTAAAAAGGAAAAGAACAAATTAAATTCAAGATGCATTGGACAAATAATTATTATGTTTCTTTATAAGAAAAAATAAAAACGAACTAGTTAGACGAAATCAGAAAATTTTGGATGATATAATTCTGAGCATGTGTCACCTTATCATAATGCCATATATGTCCATGATTCAGGGTCTCAGATGATATGCAGACCTTATTCTCTTTTTCTATCTTTCAGCTCTATTTTATTCATGCATACATGAAATGAATAGGTATCTATGGTGTTTAGTACATTCTCTGTTCTTTGTAATGTTACATGAATGCACACAACTAACAAAAATTCCCTCTGTGTGGAGCTTTCATTCTTTTTTTTTTTTAAGTTTTTATTTATTTATTTGAGAGAGAGAGAGAGAGTATGAGCAGTGGGAGCATTAGGCAGAGGGAGAAGCAGACTCCCTGCAGAGCAGGGAGCCCGAGGCGGGTCTCGATCCTGGGACTCCAGGATCATGACTTGAGCTGAAGGCAGTAACTTAACCAACTGAGCCACTCAGGCACCCTTCATTCTAGTTGTGAAATAGAGACAATAACAAATAATGTAATAAATACATTTTATAGTTTGTTAGATGGCAATAAGTCGGTCCCAGGACCCTGGGATCATGACCTGAGCGAAAGGCAGATGCTCAACCGACTAAGCCACCCAAGCATCCCCACATTGCTATTTTAAATAAGATGGTTGGGGATACTTCTTTGAGCAGGGGATACTTGAGCAAATACCTGGAGCAAAGAAAGTAGAGTAGTTAACAGCATATCTGAAAGTATGTTGCAGTCAGAGAGGATATGGCCCTAAGATGGCCAGTGTCTCATGTCCTCTTTGTAGAATAAATAAAAATGGTAGAAACTCAATTAGAAAAGTAATGAAACATCAGACATGGTAAGTCCTGTGAGCCACCATGAGGACCTTGGCTTTTACTTGAGTAAGATGGGAGGATACTGGAGAGGTAGAGGAGTGACAATATCTAACTTGTGTCATTAAAGGATCACTCTGGCTGCAGTTGAGAATAGGCTACAGAGGAGTCAATGTTAAAAGCGGCAAGACTATTTGCAACGACATGGATGGAACTGGGGGGTATTATGCTGAGCGAAATAAGTCAATCAGAGAAAGACATGTATCATATGACCTCACTGATATGAGGAATTCTTAATCTCAGGAAACAAACTGAGGGTTGCTGGAGTGGGGGGTGGGGTGGGAGGGATGGGGTGACTGGGTGATGGACACTGGGGAGGGTGTGTGCTCTGGTAAGCGCTGTGAATTGTGCAAGACTGTTGAATCTCAGATCTGTACCTCTGAAACAAATAATGCAATATATGTTAAGAAAAAAAAAAAAAGAAGAAGAAGGTAGCGGGAGGGGAAGGATGAAGGGGGGAAATTGGAGGGGTAGACAAACCATGAGAGACGATGGACTCTGTTGATGGTTACTCAGGGGTAATCCAGCTAAATGCACACAGTGGCTCCAACCATAAAGGGAGCAATGGAGATAGTGACATGAGCTATTTATTCACATACATTTTGATGGCCATAAATATTTTATGACTGATTTGGATAGTAAATCTATGAAGAATCAAGATGACTAAGAATTTTAGCTTGAGCAACTGAAAGGATAGAATTCCCATCAAGTATGATAGGGAAGATTATAAACATAATACTTTGGGGAAGGGAGCCAGAACCAGTAGTTTAGTTTTAGACATATTAATTTGGATATGGATATGCCACATTCTAGCAGAGATGTTGAATAGACAGTTGGATATACAAGTCTAGAGTTCAGAACAGAAATTCTGGCAGGAGGGGTGTCTGGGTGGGTCAGTCGGCTAAGCATCTGACTTGGGCTCAAGTCATGATCCCAGGACTCATAATCCCAGGGTCCTGGGATGGAGCCCCACATCAGGCTCCCTGCTCAGAAAGGGAGTCTGCTTCTCCCTCTCCCTTCTGCCTCTCCCCTGCCTTGTACTCTATCTCTCTCACACTCTCTCTTAAATAAAAAATTAAAAAAATTAAAAAATTAAAAAAAATACATCTTCTTAAAAAGAAATTTTGGCAGGAGATTAATAAAAAATTAGAGTCATTTGCATGTAAAGGGTATTATACCAAAGAGACTAGATGAAATTACCAAGAGATTGTGTGTGAAAGAAGAGAAGAAGATAAAAGACTGAGTCCTAGGCCACTCCAAAGTTAGGGTGCCAGGGAAAAGAGTGGGCATTTGCACAAAAGATAGAACCTGTGACTTGCAAGACAAAACAAAGGAGAGTAGTATAAGCCCAAGTGAGGAAAATGTATTAGTGAAGAAAGTGAATTCCATTTCTAAAATCTGCTAATAAATGAGATCACTGGTAACATTGACAGAGGCACTGTTTGGAAGTGTAGAAGAAAAGCTTGATTGGACACAATCTGAGAGAGAACAAAAAGAAATTAAGTAAACAGAGAAGTTATAATCTTTTGAGGAGTTTGTAGGAAAGGGGAGCAGCAAACGGGTGGTAGCAGGTGGGAAAATGAGGTCACAAGAGGTTTTGTTTGATAGAGAAGCAGATTCTACATGACTTTTACTTAAAGTGACCTTTATAAAAGTCAACTATTTATCATTAAAATGTAACTTTCCAAAGGGGACTCTTCAAAGGCCAACACAATATTCCATCAAGTGCATATAAGTTTGGTTAAAACATTATCTTTTGTAACATTGCATTAACAAATTAAAATACTGATTCTATGCTATCTACAGCTATATTTTATTATTTGTTAAAAAATGAATACTTAAAGTGTGTATATTTTGGATGAATCCTTTGAAATATATTGACCTTTACCTGGGTGATTTTAATCGAGTATGTGGAACACTTTGAGACATCCAAGTAGATGGATTTATAAAAAAAATAGTACACATATTCTCTAAAATATAAATGATTTCAATGTTTTCAGTATGACACATTGTACTAAATAATCTTTTTCTTTGATTTTACTTTCCACAAAATGGGCTGAGAAATATACGATATTAAACAGGTATCCCCATTTTACCGGTGGGGCAACTGATGCTTATCATATACAAAAGTCAAATTGTATAAGATTGTACAGATATTCCAGTCTTCCTCCTAATACTCAATATTCTAAATGTATGGAACAAACACTTTTTGCATTGATGTTTACATCAGTTCATTGCATTCATTGTTTTGCATTCTTTTATACACATATACCCCTATGTGGAAATTTTTGACAGGAGGAATTGTATTGCTATTTCTTTTTCATATATTCACCACACCAAATTTGGTACCATATGTGTTTAACAAATATTTCCTAAATTTATGAATAAACATTCTAAAATATTATGATTGATATCTCCTTATAAAAGCAAAGACTAAAAATTAGGAGATAACTGACTTCAGTTTTAAGATATACAAACTCAAACTGTGCTTTTAGGCATTTAGTGTATCAAAAGTTATGCAGGGGCACCTGGGTGGCTCAGTTGGTTAAGCATCCAACTCTTGATTTTGGCTCAGGTCATGATCTCAGTGTCATGAGGTCGGGCTCCTTGCTCAGTGCAGAGTCTGCTTGTTCCTCTCCCTTTGCTCCTCCCCCCTGCTCACTCTCTTGCTCTCGGTGCCTCTCTGTCTCATCAATCAATCAATCTTTTTTAAAAAGTTATGCAAACAGCTAAGATAGCGCAACAGCTCAATTTTCCCTATCAGCTGATTTTCTCTCAATTATAATTAAAACACTGTGACACTTGACAATTGTTGAAAGTATTTTCAGTGTTTTTATGCTGTGTCTTTTATCATGGGACAGAAAACTTTTTCTCCTTTCTCACAGTTACCTTCAGTCTCTTTGTTCACTGGGATAGGACAAAATAGACTTCTTTACACAGAGACTTCAAAGGGAATGTTTGGAAAAAGAGAAATGTATAATCCTCTTGTCTTATGATGCCCAGATGAAATTTAACTGAAGACATCTTTAAGATTTAGTTCTTAATTTTAACTCTTAGATATTGACAAAAACAACATTGAGCTCTTCATCTTAACCTTATTGACTTCCCTCTCATTATACCTATTCTTTCCTGTTATTTTACATTCTTTCTCATTACCTTATGGTGCCAATTTTATTAATTTTTATTTTCTGACATAAAAATCTTCTGACTACTAATTTCTCCCCTTTGCTATCTATTAATAGTGTTTCTTGACAGCCTGTGTGACTAATGACAGCTTTGTAAAATAAACGTTTCACATGCAGCAGTAATTTGAGAAATACTGCTTGAAGTAAATACTTGTAAAGACCTAAAACTTTTAGGACTTTTGGCAGATGAAAGTGATTTTGTTTGGAAACCTGTATAATTCAATATACATTTTCCAGTGTATATTCAAAAAGTGTTTTTTGCTGACATTCCTAAGTCTGTTCAGATATGAATACTACCTATCTTTATAACAGGAGAGACAAGCTATGTGCATGTTGCTAAAAGGCTACGTGCACCCCGATGTTTATAGCAGCAATGTCCACAATAGCCAAACTGTGGAAAGAGCCAAGATGTCCATTGACAGATGAATGGATAAAGAAGCTGTGGTATATATATACAATGGAATATTATGCAGCCATCAAAAGGAATGAGATCTTGCCATTTGCAACGACGTGGATGGAACTGGAGGGTATTATGTTGAGTGAAATAAGTCAAACAGAGAAAGACATGTATCATATGATCTCACTGATATGAGGAATTCTTAATCGCAGGAAACAAACTGAGGGTTCCTGGAGTGGGGGGTGGGGTGGGAGGGATGGGGTGACTGGGTGATGGACACTGGGGAGGGTGTGTGCTCTGGTAAGTGCTGTGAATTGTGCAAGACTGTTGAATCTCAGATCTGTACCTCTGAAACAAATAATGCAATATATGTTAAGAAAAAAAAAAGAAGAAGAAGAAGAAGAAGAAGGTAGCGGGAGGGGAAGAATGAAGCGGGGGAAATTGGAGGGGTAGACGAAACATGAGAGATGATAGACTCTGAAAAACAAACTGAGGGTTCTAGAGGGGAGGGGGGTGGGAGGATGGGTTAGCCTGGTGGTGGGTATTGAGGAGGGCACATTCTGCATGGAGCACTGGGTGTTGTGCACAAACAATGAATCATGGAACACTTCATCTAAAACTAATGATGTAATGTATGGGGATTAACATAAGAATTAAAAAAAAAAGTAAAAAAAAAAAAAAAAGACTACCACAGGAGATGACCAAATCACCAAATAAATCAATACATTTAATGATGAATTTCATAGTAGATTCTCAATGATTATTATTGACTAGTTGACTTACTGCACTTATTTGTTACTGATCATTGATCTCTTTTTCTTCAACATGAAATATACATTGCTTTCTCCCCTTTTTTATTAAATATGAAATTCTCGTACCTGTTGATCTAATGGAACAGATACCTGGAAAGCTTTTGTTTTCAAGTGTTTTAAAATGTCACAGTTACCCAGGCTTCTCGAGTTTTAATAATTGGTTCTGTAATGTTGTTAAGAACCTTCACACAGCTTATTAATATGGGCAGACTTCTACATCTTCTTCCCTTTTCTCAACTTAATTAACATAGCTCCATACTGAAAGTGGAAGAGAAAGACCAGTCTTACAACTTAACCATAAGCCAACACTAATAAGGAACATTAACTGTAAAATATTACAGTACCTCACTGAATATCTCATCAATTGGGCATGCCATCTCTTTTAAGATCTTGGAACATACCTTTCAGATGATGGTTGCTTAGCATTTTCACATGTGAATGTGTAGCAATATTTCCTCTCTAGTGCAAATTTACTTTAACTGAGCCGAGCATGGAGACCACACGGGGCTCAATCTTATGACCCTGAGATCACGACCTGAGCCAAAATCAAGAGTTGGACGCTCAACCAACTGAACCACCCAGGCATCCCTAAGTCATTCTTTACATTATTCCCTGGTGTAAGCATTTTAAATCCTACTTAAATAAAAATCCTGCAGAGGCTTGCCATTACATGACTTCTTAGCTGAATATGTATGATTTTGCAGGTAGGAACCCAAGTTTATGTTCTAGCCTCATCTCCTGACACTTGACCTTATTTAGTTCACCGTAGCATGAGACTGAGCTACTCACTGTGACTATGCTAGACTCTGCCTAGATGTTCTTCTCCTTTTCTATTTGGTGAATTTTTGCTTCTTTTCAGCTCCAATGTTGACACTACTCTGAAGTATTTTCTATTTTCCATGAAGAATTAGTCACTCCCTCTTTTCTGTCACCATATACATGCCCTTTATAGCATCATGTTGTCATAATTAGTTATTTGCCTATTTCCCCCTCTTCAAGTGTGGAAATCAGAGCTTATACTCTGTCCACTTCCAAGTACAGCACCTGCATATCATGAAGGCTCCTCAATCATTATAAATAAAAGGCTCTTGGGCTCTTGTCAGTATTTTTGTTTTGGTATTATTTTATAAACTACTACTCTCATATCTGGGACACTTAATATTTTATTAAATAAAATAGCATATAATTTGGGATGCCCTTTTTGCCTTAATGGCTTGAAGCTGACATGTAAATATGGAATTAACAAAACGGAAAAGATGATGAACAATAACCAGCCTATTCAATGACTATAGATTATATTACACATCCCATATAGAAAAGTAGTCTCTGCAAGTCATATAAGAGGCATCCATTCTCTAGATAAGAAATACAGTATCCTTTCCTAGTGGTTAGGAACCTTGAAAGTCACAGAAGTCTTCTTATGGGCCAAATGAAATATTTTTTAATGAAGTTTAATTCTGTTTCTTGGTTCATTCCTCAAGGGTAATTGATAATGGCTGAGTCTCATCAATCAATTAACAAATCAGCAAGTACTATTTATTGAGTTCTTACCACACAGTCATCACTATAATTACAAAATTGGGAAACATAAGATGTATAAGACATCACAGTTGTTCTTTTGCAGTTTTCATTTCCTTATGATATGCTCCATGGAAAAATCATTTATTAATTAATCCAAAAATATTTACTGAGATTCTGATTTGTTCTAGGGACTGAGCAAAGCACTAGGGTAACAGGAAGAATATTTTATCTCTTTAAGAAATACAAAATAGTCTATCCTATCCCAAAAAAGCCTTCTTAATGTGAACACTTGCACCGAAATGTCATGAGTTTTGTTTGAGGCATGGATGCTGACTCTACTCCATAGCTACAGAAGTCAAGGTTGTTAGAGTAGCATTTATTGTTGCATGTATCAGTTATCTGTTGCCATAATAATACTATACATCAAAGACCCACAAAACTTAGATTAAATCAACAAGCATTTATTATTTCTCAGGTTAAAAAAGATGATGATTTGCTGGACATAACCACAGAATCACTAATCGCATTTGAGCATCCTGTAACAAGTAAGTCTTTCTGGCCAAAGATGGAAGCTATAGGAATATGAAGGAGCTAACTATACCACAAACCTACCCACAAAGTTCATGTCTACACTATAGCAATAATGGTATACCTCTGCTCCAGCTGCTACCTTTATGTGGTTCTTTTTGGAAGGGTAATTTCCCATGGTCACACTTAGTTGAGGGGCCATTATGCCTTGAAGACCTGAGTTACTGGCATTTTTTGAATTATATCTTGTAGGTTGAATTGTGTTTTCCAAAGACATATGTTGAAGATATTATCCTCAGTACTTTAGAATGTGGTCTTGTTTTGGAAATAGGGTCATTGCAGATGCAATTAGTTAAGGTGAGATCATACCAGAATAGGGTTAACCAACTGATGTCCTTCTAAGAAGAGGGGAGAGAAACACAGAAAGGAGAGTGCCATATGAAGACATGGAGAAACCTAGGGAGAAGATCATCATGAGATAACAGAGGCAGAGATTGGAGTGATGCTTCTACAAGCCAAGGATTACCAGGAATTGCCAATAACTGCCCGAAGCTAGGAGAGAAACATGAAACAGATTCTCAGAGCTCTCAGAAGGAACCAACCTTGCTGACACACTGATTTTGGATTTCCGGCCTTCAGAATTTTGAGAGAATACATTTCTGTGGTTTTGGGCTGTCCAGTTTGTGGAAATGATTTTGGAATTGGGCAATGAGTAGCCCCAGGAGAGCTGTTTGGGGCATGTTACCAGTGTCTGAAGCTCTGCAGAACTAGAACTACATTTTCTCTTCCTCCTCTGTAACCAGTTCTCTAGGTATGGCATAGCTTTCAAAAGTTCTCAAAACTCCTATCTTATTCAGACCACTTTCCCAGGACTATTGGAGCTACTCACTGTGTACCTGTGTCTCTAAGAGAATGCTAATCCCAGTGATTTCAGGGTGATTGGCCCATCCTATTTTTACTGTGACATTTTTGGTTATTATTCTAGCTTTAAAAATCAAACATTTAATCTTTGACTACTCTGGTAGGGCTGCTTGCTAACTATCCATCCAAATGATTTTACCTTTTGAGGGTTTGAGCAAGTCCCATGGCCTCCTACATTTCTTCAGGCACTATGCCCTCTGTAGAATGCTTCTTTTCTCTAACTGCTTCAGCCTTTATTACAAGTACCCCCAGGAGAGCCTGTTGGTTTATATTGTTCTCTAGTTATTATTGGGGATTAAGATTCTTGTCTTACAGCCAGTATAAGCTTTGACATTTTTATATTCCCAAGGTGCCTAGCACATTGTAAGGAACATATTGGTGCTCTTAGCTTGTTGGTTCTTGACCCTTTTGCCAGAACAGTTATTGTCAAAAATCAATGGAGAAAATTCTCTGGAGGTTTATTGATAGTGGTGGTGGGAGGGGGGTAGTTGAATAAAAGGGAAGAAAAGCATTACACCGGGCTGATGAGGCAGCTGTCTCTATGCTCCAAGTACTATCTCACCCTAGCCATTGACCAAAGGGCCTGAAATGATTACCATTAAAGTTACTTCTAATTATTTTTGAGAGATACTAACTTCTAACTGGTAAATAGAAGATCTAACTCATTGAAAAGCTGGAACAGGAGACATGCTATGAGTAAGTATTAACTCTTGTTCCATAGAGTCCTGTGGGAGTGGAATTGGGGAGAGAGGTTTCAGTCATGGGGAAGTAGATGTCTGGTAAAAATATTTTCCTTTGCTCCAGAAATTTGTTTTGAATGATAGGAAGTAGTTATGAGACAGCAAGGGAGAAAAGGGGTTAATCAGCAGGAAGATGTCAATAAATAGAATAAGATGTGGGAGAATAAATTTTGCCAATTTCTTAAGGTGGATCCATAGTGAGAGAATTGGGGTGTTCATCATGGGGATAATTTTCTTCCTCCATTGTTGTTCCTGGTAGTTCTGGCAGGAGAGCATGTATATCTAGATTCCTGCTTCATTTATGAAAGATATACATGTGAATACAGAAAATATACTGTGAATACATCTTAAGTTTTTTAAGAGCCTAGGAAGCTTTTCACAGAAGCAATTAAAAACATCTTCAGCTTTGATATACTCCTTTGCAATATTTTGGTTTTAAATCAGACATTTGAATCCTCTATAAAAATAGCAGGCAAATTTCACAAACACAAATATACATTTTATTTTTATTTATTTATTTATTTATTTTTTAAAAGATTTTATTTATTTGACAGAGAGAGACACAGTGAGAGAGGGAACACAAGCAGGGGGAGTGGGAGAGGGAGAAGCAGGCTTCCCGCGGAGCAGGGAGCCTGATGTGGGACTCGATCCCAGGACCCTGGGGTCATGACCTGAGCCGAAGGCAGTCGCTTAACCGACTGAGCCACCCAGGCGCCCCACAAACATACATTTTAAAGTCTAAATGTCATCAAATCATATTTAGAATAAATCAGGATTAGCTTCATTTTTAAGTAAAAAAAACTCAACCCTATACATTATGAATATATTTTGATTTAGAATTATTAAATGACTTTAAGCAAATCAAAGTATTTTTATACCAACATGAAACTTTACAATAAGAAATGTATTTTTGGTGTCAATGTTTTTCTTTGTGTTTAAATATGAAGGAAAATTAGATCTTTAAAACAACAGATAACCCTCAAAGTACTTCTTAACAAAGAAAATATCTCGTTATTTCAGGTGTGGATTCTAAGAAATAATCTTATGAGGTTAAGGACTCTGGAATTGAAGGCTTCTGACTTAAAGGGATTTTAGTGTTTGCCCAAGTCTCTGTTTTATGGAAACTGTGGTTAGAAACAGAATTACTCAAGCAAGATTGATAATCTGTAATTTGTAAACGTCAGACAGATAAAACTACTCTAAATTCTTGGAATAGCTATGGCAAGTAACAGAGCCTCTTTGACAGGCAATCATTTTATCCTGTTGATGTTCTGTTACCTAGTAAGCACCTTAACTGTTTTCCTAGATATTAGAAGAAACTAAAAAATAACACTGAACATTTCTTCGATGGTAGTATTCAACCATCAACTGAAAGAAAAAAGAAATTTTATTTGAAGACCTACCTTTAAAACCTCTTAGAGAACAGGGTCCAAGATAGCAGCATATGAAGACCCTGAAAACACCTCCTCCCATGGACACACTGAATCTATGCCTATGTATAGGGAATGCCTCTTGAAGAAGAACCAAAGCCTGAACAAACAGCTTTTACACAAGAAAGTTTTAACTTCTAAATATTAAAATTGAAATGACAAAAGTTAAGAATAAAGAGACAATCTTAAAGACAACAAGAGAAAAACAAGTAGTCATATACAAAGGAAACCTCATAAGACTGTCAGCTGATTTTTCAGCAGAAATTTGCAGGTCAGAAGGGAATGGTGGGATATATTTAAAGTGCTGAAAGGAGGATGAGCACTGAGTAATAATATGGGATTTTTGCATCATTGTATTGTATATCTGAAACTAATATAATGCTGTATGTTAACTACTCTGGAATTAAAGTAAAATTAAAACAAAATAAAAGGGGGAAAAAGTGCTGCAAGGAGAAAAATTATAACTAAGAATATTGTATTCAGCAAGGTCATTATTCAGAATTGAAGGAGAGAGAAATAATTTCCCAGAGAAGCAAAAACTAAAGGAGTTCATCACCACTAAACCATCCTTACAAGAAATGTTAGAGGGTCTTCTTTAAGCAGAAAAGAAAAGATCATACTAGAAATAAGAAAATACATGAAAGAAAAAAATCTCACTGGTAAAGGCAAATATATAGTAAAGACAGTTGCTCACCCATTTAAAAGTTAGCATAAAGGTTAAAAGACAAAAATAGTAAAATCAACTATAACTACACAAAGTACTTAAGAGATAAACAAAATAAAAAGATGTCAACTATGATGTTAAAAACATAAAATGGGGGGGAGTAAAAATGCAGTGCTTTTAGAATGTTATCAAACTTAAGCAACTATCAGCTTAAAATATATACGTCAATATATGAACCTCATGGTAAACACAAACCAAAAACCTGCAATAGATACATAAAAGAAATAAAGAGAAAGGAGCCCAAACATAACACTAATGAAAACCATCAAACCACAAGTACAGAGACCAAAAAGAGAAAGGAACAGAGAAGAACTACAAAAATGACCAGAAAACAATAACAAAATGGCAATAAGTATATACCTATCAAAAAGTACTTTAAATATAAATGGACTAAATTATCCAATCAAAAGACATATTGTGGCTGAATGCATTAAAAAAGGCAAAACCCATCTATATGCAGCCTATAAAAGACTCATTTCAGATCTAAAGTCACACACAGACTGAAAGTGAAGGGATGGAAAAAGATATTCCATGCAAACGGAAATGAAAAGAAAGCTAGGGTAACATTACTGACAGCAGAAAAAATAAAAACAAAGACAGGGATTAAAAAAAAAATACATTACCTAATGATAAGAGGTCAATCTAGGAAAAGCTGTAACATTTGTAAATACTTATGCACCCAAAACAGGGGCACCTACATGTATAAAGCAAATATTAACAGACCTAAAGAGAGAAATTGACAGTAATGTAATAATAGTAGGAGACTTTAATACCTTACTTACTTCAATAGATAGATCATCCAGACCAAAAAAAAATCAATAAGGAAACTTCAGCCTTAAATAACTCATTAGATCAGATGGACTTAATAGATATAAACAGAACATTTCATTTAAAAACAACATCCAGGGGCGCCTGGGTGGCTCAGGTGGTTAAGCGTCTGCCTTCAGCTCAGGTCATGATCCCAGGGTCATGGGATTGAGCCCCACATAGGGCTCCCTGCTCCACAGGAAGCCTGCTTCTCCCTTTCCCACTCCCCCTGCTTGTGTTCCCTCTCTTGCTGTCTCTCTCCCTCTCTGTCAATTAAATAAATAAAATCTTTTAAAAAATAAATAAAAACGACATCCACATTTAAAGAATACACATTCTTTTCAAGTGCACATAGAACATTCTGTGAGATAGATTATGTGTTAGGCACAAATCAAGCATCAGTAAATTCAAGAAGATTGAAATTATATCAGGCATCATTTCCAGTCACTACAGTATAAAACTAAAAATCAATTACAATAAGAAAACTGAAAGAAAATCCCACAAACAAATGGAAGCTAAATAACATGCTACTAAACAACCAATGGGTCAGCAACAACAGCAAAAAAATCAAAGAGAAAATTTAAAAAATACCTGGACACAAAATGAAACACAAAGTTCCAAACTCGATGAGAGACAAAGCAGTTCTAAGAGGGACATGCATAGTGACACAGACCTATCTCAAGAAACAAGAAACATTCCAAATAAACAATCTATCTTTACACTTAAGGGAATTATAAAAAGAAGAACAAAGCCCAAAGTTAGTGAAAAGAGGAAATAATAAAGATCAGAGAGGAAATACATGAAATAGAGACTTAAAAAAATAGGAAAAAAATCAATGAAACTAAAAGCTGGTTATTTGAAAAGGTAAACAAAATCAATAAACCTCTAGCCAGATTCATCAAGGAAAAAAAAGAGAGGGCCCAAATAAATATAATGAGAACTGAAAGAGAAGTTACAACTGACACCACAGAAATACAAAGGATCATAAGAGATAACTCTAGACAATTATATATCAACAAATTGAAAAACCTGAAGAAATGGATACATTTTAAGGAACACATAACCTTTTTTTTTAATTTATTTATTTGACAGGGGGAGACACACATAACCTTCCAAGACTGAATTGTGAAGAAACAGAAAATCTAAATAGACTGATTACAAGTAATGAAACAGAACTAGTAATTTAAAAACTCCCAAAAAACAAAAGTCCAGGACCAGATGGCTTCACAGCTGAATTCCTTCAAACATTTAAAGAAGTTAGTATCTATCCTTTTCAAATTCTTCCAAAAAATAGAAGATAGAGCACTTCCAAACTCACTTTAGGATGTCAGCATTACCCTGATACCAAAACCAGACAAGGACAGCATAAAAAAAAAAAAAAGAAAAGAAAATTACAAGCCAATATCCCTGATGAACACAGATGCAAAAATCCTCAACAAAATAATAGCAAACAGAATTCAATAATACATTAAAAGGATCATAGGCCATAATCAAGTGAGGTTTATTCAAGGTATATGACTATGCTTCAACATCTGCTAATCAACATGATATACCAAAATAACAAAGTGAAGGATAAAAATTATATGATCATCTCAATAGATGCAGATAAAGCATTTGACAAAATCAGCATTCATTTATGAGAAAAACTCTTAATAAAGTAGGTATAGAAAGACATTACCTCAACATAATAACAGCCATTTATGACAAACTGTAAGTTTTTCTGCTAAGATCAGGAACAAGACAAGGATGCCCACTCTAGCCACTTTTATTCAATAAACTATTGGAATTCCTAGGCACAGCAATTAGGTAAGAAATAGAAATAGAAGAAATAGAAAGCATCCAAATTGGAAAGGAAGAAGTAAAACTGTCACAATTTTCAGATGACATGATACCATATATAGAAGTACAAATTTAACCAAGGAGGTAAAAGACATATACTTTGACAACTATAAGACACTGATGAAAAAATTAAACATGACACAAATAAATGGAAAGATTTACTGTGCTTGTGGATTGGAAGAGTTAATATCGTTAAAATGTCCTTACTACCCAAAACAACCCATAGATTCAATGCAAAATCCCATGAAAATGTCAGTGGAATTTTTTTTTTTATTTTACAAAACTAGAGCAAATAATCCTAAAATTTGTATGGAACCATGAAAGACCCTGAATAGCTAAAACAATTTTGAGAGAGGACACACCTAGAGTCATCATGCTCCTGGATTTCAAACTGTATGACAAAGCTATAGTAATCAAGACAGTATGGTAATGGCACAAAAACAGACAGAATGGAATAGACAAGAGAGCCTAGAAATAAACCCACACATATATGGTCAATTAATTTATGACAAAGGATGCAAGAAGATAGTCTCTTCAATAAATGGTGTTGGGAAAACTGGACAAATAAATGGAAAAGAATGAAACTGGACCACTATTATACTGTATACCAAAATAAATTCAAGTGGGCAGTGAACTATTTGACATCAGTCAGCAATATTATTTTAGACCAGTTTCCTAGGCAAGGGCAACAAAGGCTAAAATAAACAAATGAGACTATATTAATCTAAAAAACTTGCACAGTGAAAGAAACCGTCAACAAAATGTAAAGGCAATATACTGAATGAGAGATGATATTTGGAAATCATATAAGGAGTTAATATCCAAAATATGTAAAGAACTTACACAACTTAATATAAAAAAAAAAAAAAAAAAAAACCCAAGTAAAAAATGGATAGGCGACTTCAATAGATATTTTTCCAAAGAAGACTTACAGATAGCCAGCAGGCATGTGAAAAGATGCTCAATATCACTTGCAATAAGGAAACTGCAAATGTGGGGTACCTGGGGGGCTCAATCAGTTAAGTATCTGCCTTCAGCTCAGGTCATGATCCTGGAGTCCTGGGATCAAGTCTTGCATTGGGCTCCCTGCTCAGTGGGAAGTCTGCTTCTCCCTCTTCCTCTGCTGCTTGCTCTCTCTCCGTCAAATAAAAAAATAAAAATTATTTTTTTTTTTAAAAAGGGAAACTGCAAATAAAAACCACAGTGAGATATCATCTCATATCAGCCAGATTAGCCATTATCAAAAAGACAAAAAATAACAAGTGTTGGCGAGGATGTGGAGAAAAGGAAACCCTCGTGCACTGTTGGTGAGAATGCAAACTGGTGCAGCCACTGTGGAAAATCATACGGAAGTTTCTTTAAAAATTAAAAATAGAACTACTATACAATACAGCAATTCCACTTTGGGATATTTATCTGAAGATAACAAAAAACATCAACTTGAAGATATATATGCACCCCTATGTTTATTGCAGCATTATTTTCACCCGCCAAGGTATGGAAGCAACCTAAGTGTCCATCGATAGATGAATGGGTAAAGAAGATGTGGTGCACATTTACAAGGGAATATTAACAGTCATAAAAGATAATGAAATCTTGCCATTTCTGACAAACTGGAGGGATCTAGAAGGTGTTACGCTAAGTGAAGTAAGTCAGATAGGGAAAGACAAATTCTGTATGATTTCATATATATGTGGAATCCCAAAAAAACAAATGAGCAAACCAAATAAAACAGAAAAGGACTCTTAGATACAGGAAACAAACTGTTGGTGACCAGAGAGAGGAGAGAGGGGTCAGAAATGGGCAAAAGAGGTAAAAGGAATCATGAGGTACAAAGTTCCAGTTATAAAATAAATAAATCATGGAGATGCAATACACAGCCTAGGGAATATCGTACTAAATCTGTATGGTGACAGGTGGTAACTAGGGTTATCGTGGGGATCATTTTGTAATGTATAAAAATATCAAATCACTATGATGTATACCTGAGATTAATAGGATATGGTACGTCAATTATACCTAAGACTTCTTTAATGAGGATCTAAGTCTAAAAATACAGTATAGAAGATCACTAAAAAAATTAATGTGCCTTGCTTCAGCAATGATAAAATATGATGTAAATGCGTAATAGAGAGACACAGTACGTAGTGGCTTCAGCCCCTTTGCTAATGTTAAACTGCTGATGTTAAGCTGGCATGCCATTTCACTCCTAAGGAAGGCAGTTCACTGGAAGAATCCCTCTCGGCTATTGTGTAAGCCTAATACAATTCTTTCTGTTTTCTTGACATTTGCTTTTGACAACCCACCCAAGTTCTTGTCTTGTTTAGGATCCCCGTGGAGTCAGTCTGAAGGCAGAATGAAAGGAGAAAGGAGTCCAGTTGTTAGGCAATGGCCAATATAGATGACCTATATTCCGGCTCCCAGCGGTTAGGCCTATAAACCCGGAGTGGGTCTGTGTAGGTCGTTGCAAGGAGTGCAAGACATAGAACTTGTCTGCGAGAAAATAATTTTCAAGAGGCTTTGGGAATAGTTACTCTTACTGAAAGAAAGAAGCTATTTCTGAAGGAAAGAAGAGAGAAACCTTTAGAAATAAAGTGTAAACTCCCTCCTATGCGTTTAGACACTAAAGTCTGCAGGTAAACAAGGCAGCAGGGAACATTTGCGCGCAGGGCGAGGAGAGAGGTGGGCCGGGGAAGATTACCACTTGTTACAGCACTTGACATTAATTAAACCTGCTTTAAATAAAGGTGTTAGATTATTTTTCTATTGCATGCAATATTTACATTAATTATACCAAATGCTAAAACTGTTTTCTATAACCAAGTCATCTGCATTCTTAATAAATTCATGCATTTTGGAAACCAAAAGGATATGCTAGGAGAGGATTCCAGCATGCTGTACTCTATGCATGTGAAATTAAAATGCTCTGCTCCAGAGAGCTGGTCCTTCGTTTCCACATCAGATACTGCTCTTTCTTCCTCCCCTGTGGAATCATTAGTGAGCAAAATTCCCCTATAGCACACTGGGGTAAGGACTCATCTATTCTCTCAGCTTATGGTCTGAAATGGTATTTCCTGGGGCTGAAACTCTGACCAAGGGCTGTTTGGTTTACAAAAACAGAAGGGGGCTCTGGCAGTTTCCTTCCTGTTTCTTATTGGCCTGCTGTATCTATTGATTTCCAGTGCTTCTAATAATAAGCTGGCTAAGATGGCAATAGATGGCATTCCATAGAAACCCATGTTTTTCCACTCCCTCCTCCATCCAGATGCATAGACCTGCTTCTGGTCCCTTGTACCCACCTTGTTCCTTCTCTGCATAGATCTTTGCACATGCCAATTGCTTAAACTGGAAGACTAGTCTTTCACACTTTGCCTAGTTACCTCAATTCTCCTCCCACAGACCCATTAACTTCTTTTACAGGACACAGAGCAATGACAATTATACATTTGTGGTGTGATTATTTGACCAACCTAATTCTCCTATTAAAATATGAGCCTTAAGGGACAGAGGTATATGTCTTTTGGTCTGCCAATGCATCAGGGCCTCTCACTGATCCCAGAGGCCCCTGGCATGGAGAAGGTATATAAAAATATGTGTGGATTAATGGAATAGATGAATAAATAGAGTGAATGAATTAATGAAAATAAAAACCATAAGTGTTGTATCCATATTTTGTCTCAAATTGCCCTTCTGCTTATAATACCCTCTGGCTTTCAATCTTTTCATTACCTTCTTCCCATAATTTGAGAGATGTCAAATCCCAACTCCTGCATGAAGTAATTTTTAGCTATTAAATCCTCACCAAATCCTTTTTTCCTCCAAATGTCACACATTATGAATATACATGGAATTGCATTTTATGGTAGTTTTTTCTCCCACATCTGTAAATGCTTAAATTATGAGAATAAAAATATAAAATTAAATATTAAAACTGTGTAAAGCTTAAGTGATTTAATTCTTCCCTTCATTGGGTATGTATCATGATGTTAACACTATACTCCTGTGTGATTGCATGGGGAGGGGAGCAGATCAATCTCTGCTTCAGTATTGTTTAGTTCTTTCAAGTCTCACTGACTATTCTCTGTTCCCAACTCCTTTCTATCCTCCATCCCTTAACACAAACACTCAAAATCTAGTTTCCACCTTTCCCTGCTTTTCTTTCTGCCCCAAAATGTTGACACCCTGAAACTCCATCACTCATACTCTCTTGCTACCTGGATTCCAGCTGGATTTGACCAGCAGGATGCACAAGCAGAGGAGAAGAGGAGAGATATTAGGGTATGTCTTCCCGATCTTGGCCCACATTTGGCTTTGTCTCTGGAAGTGGCTACCATCTCTTTTTGATTACCACATCTATTGTGTGGCCCATTTCCACAGCTTCAGTACTTACTGGGGTCCAATAATACTGTTTGCTCTCTTTAACCCTTTATTCCTAAGGGTGGCAATGGCTTTCTGATCTTGGTGATCTTTGAGCATCTCAAGTTCTTTGTCCATTCCTTTAGCACTGTTCATACCTCTGTAAATATTCTTTTATTTAAAATATTTTGAATCATTGAAGTTGGATTCTGTTTATTGATAAGGATACTGCAGCAGTCATGGGGGCATCCCCTTGCAGGGGATAGTCTGCAATTAGTGACTAGTCAAGCATGGTACCAAGTCCCAAATCCCTTTCTTTGTTTATTTTTTTATTTTATTTTATTTTTTTAAGATTTTATTTATTTATCTGAGAGAGAGAAAGAGCACAAGAGGGGGGAGCGGGAGAGGGAGAAGCAGACTCCCCGCTGAGCAGGGAGCCTGATGAGGGACTCGATCCCGGGACTCCAGGATCATGACCTGAGCCGAAGGCAGTCGCTTAACCAACTGAGCCACCCAGGCGCCCCCAAATCCCTTTCTTTGATTCAGGACAACTCTGACGGGCCATTCTAATTTCAGATGTCCCCAGAGAATCTACTGAGAACTCTGCAACAGCATTGCTATTCAATCTTTCCCTCTGTCAAATTCTGCTTCTTTCTCTCCTTTATAAGTGTTGAGGTGAAGAGCTCTCCACTCTGAAAACCATGCATTATACTCTTTTGGGGATTGGCTTGCCCTAAGAGGCCACACAGAGATGTTCCATACATCACACTTCTTGAGAGGAAATGATAAAATCATGGGCTGATTGGGTCAGCAAATGGTCTTAATACCTATTCTTGATCATCAAATACTTCATGTAGAAAGATTGACATGAAATTACATAACTTGTTGCACAATTTATTATACATAGGGAATAACTGATCATTCTAAAGTTCCCTAGTCTTTCAGAGTGAAAAACACACCCTACTGGTAACTCAAGTTTTCATTTTATTGTTTAGCACTAGTACCTAAAGAAAATTCAAATGTGATGGTTCATTTATCCTTTGAATGCTTTGCAGTCCAACATTGTTCTGATGTCTGCTTCTTTTTTGAGTTAGTGATCCTAACAATATTATTGATTTGAGTGGGAGGGCACTAACAAAATAAAATATTATATCTAAAAATTATAAAATGTTGGGCGCCTGGGTGGCTCAGTTGGTTAAGCAACTGCCTTCGGCTCAGGTCATGATCCTGGAGTCCCGGGATCGAGTCCCGCATCGGGCTCCCTGCTCAGCAGGGAGTCTGCTTCTCCCTCTGACCCTCCCCCCTCTCATGTGCTCTCTCTCTCTCATTCTCTCTCTCAAATAAATAAATAAAATCTTTAACAAAAAAAATTATAAAATGTTAGAGCTAAAAGGAACCTTCAAAATAATAAAAACTGGAATCGTTCTAGTAAAACAGCTATGCTACAACTGTCACAGTGCTTTTTCTAGCTCAGACATCATTCATTTTTATAAGAACATCTGTCTCCAAAATAAATTCTTCTCAGATAATTTTGGGGTCTTTTCAGAAATAGCTCACATGGGTTTTGTGAAAAACCTTCTCTTGGCTTTGCCACGGCACCAGACATTTCCTTCTCTCCTCCTATCTCATCTTGGAGCCCAAAGCGGAAGCTTTGAAGCATTGCTTGTCTTACCACCAAAGATGCCCTCCAAAGACAATGCTGCTTATGCTGGTGTTTATTAAAATTGACTCCACTTCTGGCTCTGCCTGTGATGGCAGACTAGTGTCTTCCAGAGAACCCATTATCTGCATGCAGAGTAGCAGATGAAAGCTGCTTGCACAATGCTAACCCACTACTGTAGAGTCTATATTTTTAAATCTTTTATTACATGCCGCTTGTTCTAGAGCTCAAAAAGTAGTTCAAGAAAACTGGGGTAGGAAGACTCTGAAGGATTTTTACAAGTTGTCCTGAGAATCCCTGTTCCCCACAATGTTGGCCCTTGACATGGGACCTAATTAATATGTTTGGCTTTTTATCATCTTGTCATAAAGTAAGCATAGTGTAGTAGCAGGGAGGAGGGACATAGATTTAAACCATTTGTGAGTTTGAGAACTGCTTTTCTACTGACTCACTACCTATGTTTGGATAAGTTAAAAAAATCTCTCAGAGGCTCAGTTTCCTCATCTGTAGAGTGGACAAAATAGCTGTGAGCATTAAGTGGTATGTTGTGTTGTTTCCCAAAACCTTAATTTAGTGAGTCACTAAAATAACACAAAAACATGGGAGAAGAGAGAGAAACAAAGCTTAGCCAAGTAAGATCATCTACTACTGCCTCAATTTCATGAGTGAAATCATGTTTTAACACCAAACACATAGAATATAGAATTGGCAATTTTATACAGCTCTCTTTCTGTCATATGTTTATATATCTATCTTTATATAGTCATGTATAGTTATATTACGCCCTTCGGTGTGGTATTCTTTGGAACATGTTCTGGTCCTTTTCAGAGAGAGGATCTTCATAAACCCCATGTCTCCTTCTTAGAATGGTGTTTTCACTTTGCCAAGACCTGTGAGTTTCTATATCTCCTGAGATATCCTGAGTTTGAGGTTTTTCCCAAACCAGCCCTGAACAACTCTACTTTATCCTAACTAGCCTCAGACCTTCCAAGATTGGGGATTAAACTTAACCCAGAAGTCACAGTCAGAATGAGTGCCTGAATATGCTGACTACTCTAAATTCTAAGATTTAAATAATTGTTTCAGATTCTGTATATGGTAACTAATTTCATCATATGCCTTACCACAGTGACAGTGATGTAAGACTCTACATAACAAAATGAAAGAAAGACCATTTTAGAACTAGATAGATAAAAAGCTTAATGTTATTTAGGGCATAAATCATAGGTGTGGTCTAGATATTGATAATGCATCAATTTATTTTCTAATAAATAAAAATTCTTAGAGGTGATGGTTAGAGTGCTTTTCATCTTGAGAGCATTTTATGAACATTGACTAATTTATCATTATTTACAAGCCAATTAATTTTCACTACCCTGAGGTAGGAAATGTAATTATGCCAGACTGGCAGATGGGAAAAAAGAAATTGGGGAGAGAATCAAAAAATAATTATGAGTTTAATAGTCCTGAATTAAATGGATATTTACTGTTCAATTTAAATGCCATAAAACAATGTGCAGTGGATATTTTGGTAAGACACTTTTACTAAATACTTTTAGGTCACTCATGCACTTACTCTTAATTTCACTTCCTCCCTCCCTCATTCATTTATTTACTGAATTCATCCATTTAAAAATGTTTATTGAGGTAAGTACTAAAAATATAAACTTAAGTAAGATACATTAGCAGTTCTTAAGAAGTTTATGGTCCCCTAAAAGAAAAAACATGTAAGCAGATAATGGCACAGTGGTGTTATAGGGACACATATTGCTTTCACTGGATCTTGAAAGATGATATTTATTATACAGACATGCTGGCAGAAGACAGAAGAAACACTATACTTGAAATCCCAGATGCATGAAAGAGCATAGGATTTGAAGGGAACACGAGCAATTCTTTTTTTTTTTTTTAAGATTTTTTTTTAATTTATTTATTTAACAGAGATAGAGAGAGAGCATAAGTAGGCAGAGCGGCAGACAGCGGGAGAGGGAGAAGCAGGCTCTCCACCGAGCAGGGAGCCTGATGTGGGGCTCGATCCCAGGACCCTGGGAGCATGACCCAAGCCGAAGGCAGTCGTTTAACCGACTGAGCCACCCAGGTGCCCCCAATTCTTAAAGGTTGTAATATAGGTATAGATTGAAGGTACAGGAGAGTATGAAGTCAGAAAATAGGAACAAGATCATGGTACCATGTGTGTTAGACATTAACCCAGAGGACATCAGAGGTCTTGTTAAAATTATTTTTTCAGAGTCACTCTTCAGAAATTTGGGTTCAATAGTCTGAAGTAGGATCTGGGTATCTATATTTTCAATAAGCATCACAGATTCTTCAGATGCAGATCTTTGGCTATGTTTTGAGAAAATGATGTAGGTAATGATGAACTATTGAAGGGACTTCAGTAAGAAAACAATACAATCAGATTTATATTTTAGAAGAGCAAGTCTGATATAATGTGGGGAGTGGATTTGAGGAGACTAGAGGTGAAGCAAAAGTTGGGAGAGAAGACAGAATTCTATTTCAATTGTTCAAAAAGAAAAAAGGAAAGTTTGATCTAAAGTAGTTAAGAGGGTTTAGAAAGGAAAGATTACTTTGAGGGATAATTAGGGAAAGGGCTAGGGATTGACTTAAGGTAAGGGGATGAAGAGAGGAGAGTTTAAGATTACTCCTAAATTGTTTAAACACAGTTCTGAGTGGTTCTGGAATCACAGAGTAGTTCTGGAAGGAGAGAACATCTCTGGTTACACATAGGGCTTCATTAGTATGTGCTTGAAGGAAAGAAATTTGATGTTCAAATCTTAGACATTGGGGAGAGTATGTGCTATGGTGAGGGCTGTGAATTGTGTAAGACTGATGAATCACAGACCTGTACCTCTGAAACAAATAATACATTATATGTTAAAAAAAAAAAAAAGAAGGTAGTAGGAAGGGAAAAATGAAGTGGGGGGAATCAGAGCGGGAGATGAACCATGAGAGACTATGGACTCTGAGAAACAAACTGAGCATTCTAGAGGGGAGGGGGTGGGGGGATGGTTTAGCCTGGTGATAGGTATTAAAGAGGGCATGTATTGAATGGAGCACTGGGTGTTATACACAAACAATGAATCATGGAACACTACATCAAAAACTAATGATGTAATTTTTGGTGATTAACATAACATAATAAAATAAAATTAAAAAAAAAACTTAGATACGTGTATGGTCTGTGTGGCTACAATGGTCTGTAATTCCATTTGAATAATGAGACAGATGAAGCCATTTTATTTGTTGGATTATAAAAAGGAGAGACCATAGAGAGAACTGTTAGTTGGCTATTAGGATTATCAGTGAAGTAATGACCATAATCATTGTAATAAACCATAGGAAGGGAGTCAAATGTTAGAAATATTTCAAAAGAAGACAGGATTTTGTGACTAGTTAGATACGGTTGATTAGGGAGATGAAAGATAAAATTAACATTTCAGGGCAGATATTAAGAAGTTGGAGGTGATGATGAACTAGAGTAATTGGTAAGGAGAATGAGTTAAGGGGTGAGTGACCAACTGAATTTACTTTTGAAAATAATTATGTTGGGATGATCGTGGGATATTTATTTTATTTTATTTTATTTTTAGATTTTATTTATTTATTTGAGAGAGAGAATGAGACAGAGAGAGAGCATGAGAGGGGGGAGGGTCAGAGAGAGAAGCAAACTCCCTGCCGAGCAGGGAGCCCAATGTGGGACTCAATCCGGGACTCCAGGATCATGACCTGAGCCGAAGGCAGTCGCCCAACCAACTGAGCCACCCAAGCGCCCCGATCGTGGGATATTTAAGGGGATGAGGAATCAATAGGCATTTGACACTACTGAACTGGATTTGGTGAAAGGCTTATGTAGACTGAGCAGCCTCAACCCATAATAGTGATACTGCCTCAGGATGAGAAAGAAAAATTACCATCAGTTATTGTATGGTGGCCAGTTAGTTTACTAGAGGACACTGCTATTTACAGCATTGGGAAAGTTGCTTCATTTTTATCTCCTTCCAGTTGTTGAAATAAGAATAGCATAGAATATTAATCAAGAACATGTGTGTAGGATAGTCCAAGATGGTGGAGGAGTAGGAGACCTTAGTTTTGTGTGGTCTTAGTAATTCAACTAGATAGCTATTAAATCATTCTGAACACCTGAAAACTCAACTAGACATCTAAGAAGAGAATTGCTGCAATTCTACAAATAAAAAAGAGACCACTTTCTGCAAGTAGGAGGTGCAGAGAAGTGAATCTGAGGTGACATATAGGAAGATAAACCGGGGGGGAGGGAGCCTCCATAAGCTGTCACCAGAAAGCAATATAGCAGTGGAGAGCAAAATCAGAACTCACAGAAGTCTGTTCCAGTGAGGGTCATCCCTGCCTGAAAGGTGCTCAGGTGGCAAAGCAGGGCAGAATCCTAGGTGGGACAGTGTGGTCTCAGGATACCTGAGGTCACAGAAATAATGAGGAGTGTCTGAGTGCGGTAAAGTTCCCAAGCATCAGAGTAGGGAAGCTGGCTGCAATCAGTGAGCCCAGGAGTGGGCTCTCAGCTCAGGGTTGCCATAAACCTTGAACCGCAACATGGGCTGGTGACTGCTCTCTGAGCAGGGGCCCAGTGAGTGGCAGAACCAGCGAGATCCTCCTTCCTCCCCCAGGAGGAGTGGCACAGGAGCAGTCGCAGGAGTCTGCAGGGTTTGAAGACTCAAAAGAGGGTCACGTGCCTGAGATGGAAATGCTCAGTCACAGGCCAGGTGAGCCGGAGTGTGGTCAGAGACAGGTAAACAGGAATAATTGACTGCTTTTCCCTGAGGGTGCACTGAGGAGTGGGGTCCCAAGTTTCGGCACTAGGGCTGGAGACTGGGAGGCAGCCATTTTCATTCTCATCCTCTAAAGTGGCATGGAAAGCCTTCAGGGAAGAAAATTCACATACAGCAATCCAGAGCCACTTACTTAGCCTGGCCACCTGGCAAGGGCAGTGCAATTCTGCCTGGGGCAAAGACACCTGAGAACCAGTGCAACAGGCCCCTCCCCCAGAAGATTAGCAAGAGCATCCAGCTAAGACCAAGTTTAACTATCACACACAACTGCAAGACTCCAGCAGTAGGGGAAAATAGTATAAGAATTCATGTTTTTTTCCCCACAATTCTTCAGTCTTTCAATTTTAATTTTTTTCTCTTTCCTTTTTCAACCAATTGATTTTACCAACTTTTTAAAAAAACTTTAAAATTTTCATCTTTACAGTTACATTCTATCGTTTCACCATATTTGATTTTATTTTTGTGTATATAAAAGTTTTCTTTCTTTACAATTTTGGGATGCAGTTTCTTCTAACAAGCAGACCAAAATACACCCAGAATCTAGTATATTTCTCTGTTCTCCTCACCTGTCTAATCATATTCTCACTTACCTCCCCCTCCTCCTCCTTATTCTTCTTCCTCTTCATCTTTTTGTTGTTGTTGTTGTTGTTGTTAAGTCTTTTTTAAATGTTCAACTTTAGAGTTACATAATACACTCAGGATACAGTGTATTGCTCTGTTCTGTTCACCAGTCTGTTTATATTCCTTTTTTTTTGTCTTTTAATTTTCATTTTCACAGTTACATTCTATCCTTTCATTGTATTTAATTTTATTTTTGTACATATATTTTTTTCTTTATAATTTTGGGACCTAGTTTTCTGACAAACAGACCAAAATACACACAGGATCCAGTGTATTGTTCTGTTCACCTATCTGATTCTATTCTCTCTCTCTTTTTAAATTAAATTAAATTTTTTTTGTTTGTTTCAGGTCTCTTCTGATTTCTTTAGTGTATATTTTTCTGGGGTCATTGTTGCCATTTCAGTATCTTGTTCTCTTGTTCATCTATGCTTCTCTTGAATGACAAGATGGAAAAACTCACCCCAAAAAAGAAAACAGGAGGCAGTACTGACTGCCAGGGACCTAATCAGTATGGACGTAAATAAGATGTCAGAACTAGAGCTCAGAATAATGATTATTAAGATAGTAGCTGGGCTTGAAAAAAGCATAGAAGACACTAGAGGATTCCTTTCTAGAGAAATAAAAGAACTAAAATCTAATCAAGTAGAAATAAAAAAAAGGCTATTAATGAGATGCAATAAGAAATGGAGGCTCTAACTACTAGGATAAATGAGGCAGAAAAGAGACTAGTGATATAGAAGACAAAATGATGGAGAATAAAGAAGCTGAGAAAAAGAGAGATAAACAACTACTAGATCACAAAGGGTGAATTTGAGAGATAAGTGATACCATAAAGCAAACCAATATTAGAAAAATTGGGATCCAGAAAAAGAGGAAATGGGAGAGCTATACTGGAGCAAATTATAGCAGAGAACTTCCCTAATCTGGGGAAGGAAACAGGCATTCAAGTCCAGGAGGCACAGAGAACCCCCTTCAAAATCAGTAAAAAATAGGTCAACACTGCAACATATAATAGTGAAGCTTGCAAATCTCAGAGACAAAGAGAAAATCCTGAAAGCAGCTAGGGACAAGAGGTCCATAACTTACCAGGGCAGAAACATTAGACTGGCAGCAGTCCTATACACAGAGACCTGGCAGGCCAGGAAGGACTGACATGATGTATTCAGGGTGCTAAATGAGAAAAACATACAGCCAAGAATACTTTATCCAGCAAGACTGTCATTCAGAATGGAAGGAGAGTTAAAGAGCTTCCAGGACAAACAGAAACTAAAGGAATTTGGGATCACTAAACCAGCCCTATGAGAAATATTGAAAGGGATCCTCTAAGCAAAGGGAGAGCCCAAAAGTAACATAGACCAGAAAGGAATAGAGACAATATACAGTAACAGTCACCTTACAGGCAATACAATGGCACTAAATTCATATCTTTCAATAGTTACTCTGAATATAAATGGGCTAAATTCCTCAATCAAAAGACACAGAGTATCAGATTGGATAAAAAAGTAAGACCCATCAATATGCTGTCTGCAAGAGACTCATTTTAGACCCAAAGACATCTCCAGATTGAAAATGAGGGGGTGGAAAACCATTTATCATGCTAATGGACATCAAAAGAAAGCTGGGGTGGCAATCCTTATATCAGACAATTTAGATTTTAAGCCAAAAACTATAGTAAGAGATGAGGAAGGACACCATATCATAATTAAAGGGAACATGGGAACAGTCAATTATGTAAGCCAATTAATAACACATTGATAATAATACAATAATAGTAGGGGACTTTAACACCCCCCTCACTGAAATGGACAGATAATCTAGGCAAAAGATAAACAAGGAAACAAGGGCTTTGAATGACACACTGGACCAGATGGACTTCACAGATATATTAAGAGTATTCCATCCTAAAGCAACAGAATATACATTCTTCTCGAGTGCACATGGAACATTCTCCAGAATAGATCACATCCTGGGTCACAAATCAGATCTCAACCAGTACCAAAAGATTGGGATCATTCCCCGCATATTTTCAGCCTACAGTGCTTTGAAACTGGAACTCAATTACAAGAGGAAAGTTGGAAAGAACTCAAATACATGGAGGCTAAAGAGCATCCTACTAAAGAATGAATGGGTCAACCAGGAAATTAAAGATGAATTAAAAAAATTTATGGAAACCAATGAAAATGAAAACACAACTGTTCAAAATCTTTGGGATACAGCAAAGGCAGTCCTAAGAAGGAAGTATATAGCAATACAAGCCTTTCTCCAGAAATAAGAAAGTTCTCAAATACACAACCTAACCTTACACTTGAAGGAGCTGGAGAAGGAACAGCAAATAAAGCCTAAACTCAGCAGGAGGTAAGAAATGATAACGATTAGAGCAGAAACCAATGAAATAGAAACCAAAAGAACAGTAGAACAGATCAATGAAACTAGGAGCTGGTTCTTTGAAAGAATTAATAAGATTGATAAACCCCTGGCCAGATTTATCAAAAAGAGAAAGGACCCAAATCAATAAAATCATGGATGAAAGAGGAGAGATCAAAACCAATACTGAAGAAATACAAACAATTATAAGAACATATTATGAGCAACCATATGCCAGCAAATTAGACAATATGGAAGAAATGGATGCATTCTTAGAGATGTATAAACTACCAAAACTGAACCAGGAAGAAATAGAAAACCTGAACAGACCCAAATCCACCAAGGAAATTGAAGGAGTAATCAAAGATCTCCCAATAAACAAGAGTCCAGGGCTGGATGGCTACCGAGGGGAATTCTACCAAGAAAAATTAACAGCTATTCTTCTGAAGCTGTTTCAAAAAATAGAAATGGAAGGAAAACTTCCAAACTCTTTCTATGAGGCCAGTATTACCTTGATCCCAAACCAAAGACCTCACCAAAAAGGAGAGTTACAGACCTATATCCCTGATGAACATGGATGCAAAAGTTCTCACCAAGATACTAGCCAATAGGATCTAACAGTACATTAAAAGGATTATTCACTATGACCAAGTGGGATTTATTCCTGTGTTGCAAGAGTGATTCAACATCCACAAATCAATCAATGTGATAGACTACATAAATAAAAGAAAGAATGAGAAACATATGATCTCTCAATAGATGCAAAAAAAGCATTTGACAAAGCACAGCATCCTTTCTCGACTAAAACTCTTCACAGTGTAGGAATAAAAGGAACATAGCTCAACATCATAAAAGCTATCTATGAAAAGCCCACAGTGAATATCATTCTCAATGTGGAAAAACTGAGAGCTTTTCTCCTAAGGTCAGGAACACAACAGGGATATCCACTCTCCCCATTCATTCAACACAGTACTAGAAGTCCTAGCCTCAGCAGTCAGACAGCAAAAAGAAATAAAAGACATCTGAATTGGCAAAGAAGAAGTCAAACTCTCACCCTTCGCAGATGACATGATACTCTACGTGGAAAACCCAAAAGACTCCACCCCAAATTTGCTAGAACTCATACAGGAATTCAGGAAAGTGGCAGATTATGAAATTAAGGCACAGAAATCAGTTGCATTTCTATACACTAACAGTGAGACAGAAAAAAGAGAAATTAAGGAGTTGATCCCATTTACAATTGCACCAAAAACCATAAGACACCTAGGAATAAACCTAACCAAAGAGGCACTCTGAAAACTATAGAACACTCATGAAAGAAATTGAGGAAGACATAAAGAAATGGAAAAACATTCTATTCTCATGGATTGGAAGAACAAATATTGTTAATGTGTCTATTACCTAAAGCAATCTATATATTCAATGTAATCCCTATCAAAATACCATCAACTTTTTTTTAACAGAGCTGGAACAAATAATCCTAAAATTTGTATGGAACCAGAAAAGACCCTAAATAGCCAGAGGAATGTTGAAAAAGAAAACCAAAGTTGGTGGTATCACAATGCCTGACTTCAAGCTCTATTACAAAGCTGTCATCATCAAGACAGTATGGTACTGGCACAAAACAGACACATAGGTCAATGGAACAGAATAGAGAGCCCAGAAATGGACCCTCAACTCTATGGCCAACTAATCTTTGACAAAGCAGGAAAGAATGTCCATTGGAAAAAAGTCTCTTCAACAAATGGTGTTGGGAAAATTGGACAGCCACATGCAGAAGAATGAAACTGGACCAGTTTCTTATACTATACACAAAAATAGACTCAAAATGGATGAAATACCTAAATATGAGACAGGAATCCATCAAAATCCTAGAGGAGAACATTGGCAGCAACCTCTTTGACCTCAGCCATAGCAATTTGTTCCTAGACACATCACCAAAGGCAAGGGAAGCAAGGGCAAAAATGAACTATTGGGACTTCATCAAGATAAAAGTTTTTGCACAGCAAAGGAAACAGCTGACCAGACCAAAAGACAACAAAAACAACCAACAGAATGGGAGAAGATATTTGCAAATGTCTTATCAGATAAAGGGCTAGTATCCAAAATCTATAAAGAACTTACCAAACTCAACACCCAAGGAACAAATAATCCAATTAAGAAATGGGCAGAAGACATGAACAGACATTTCTCCAAAGAAAACATACAAATGGCCAACAGACACATGAAAAAGTGCTCAACATCAGTTGGTATCAGGGAAATACAAGTCAAAACCACAAGGAGATACCACCTCACACCAGTCAGAATAGCTAAAATTAATCACTCAGGAAACGACAGATGTTGTTAGGGATGTGGAGAATGGGGAACCCTCCTACACTGTTGGTGGGAATGCAAGCTGGTGCAGCCACTCTGGAAAACTGTATGGAGGCTCCTCAAAAAGTTGAAAGTAGAGCTAACTTATGGCCCAGCAATTGCACTACTGGGTATTTACCCCAAAGATACAAATGTAGGGATCCAAAGGGGCACCTGTGCCCCAGTGTTTATAGCAGCAATGTCTACAATAGCCAAATTATGGAATGAGCCTAGATTTCCATTGACAGATGAATGGATAAGGAAGATGTGGTGTATATATATAAAATGGAATACTACTCAGCCATCAAAAAAATGAAATCTTGCTATTTACAATGACATGGATGGAACTAGAAGGTGTTATGCTAAGCGAAATAAGTCAGAGAAAGAATTAAATGATCTCACTGACATGTGGAATTTAAGAAACAAAACAGGATCATAGGGGAAGAGAGGAAAAAATAAAATAAGACAAAATCAGAGAACGAGACAAACCATAAGAGACTTTTAATCTCGGGAAACAAACTGAGGGTTGCTGGAGGGGAGGGGGGAGGGGGGAGGGGATAACTGGGTGATGGACATTAAGGAGGTCACGTGATATAATGAGCACTGGGTATTATATAAGAGTGATGAATCACTGAACCCTACCTCTGGAATGAATAATATATGTTAATTAATTGAATTTTTAAAAAAATTAAATTTTGGAAAGGCATGGGAAAATTAAAGAGGGGCTGTGAAGAGGAAACAAGTACAGGGATAGGAAATTGAAAAAAAGAATGTGTAATATCTGGGGAGGTGAATCATTTCTTCTTTTTATATAGAAAATCTCGAACTCAAGGTTCTTGTTTTTCTTTTGTATTCTATCAGCAGCAGTAAGTGAGTAACTGTCTTCAAAAAGATCCGAGTTTAGATGATTTCTTCAAGGCAAAAGTTATCCTCAAACCTACAGGGATAAACCTCAAATTATTTCCTGTTTCAAATAAAAGGGTTGAGAGTCTTATCAAGGCATAGGTCTTTTAGAGTAGACTTACATAAGAATATAAATACAATTTTACCCACTTCTAAGTTCTTTTTTTTTTAAATCATATGTCAAGTTAAAACATCTATCCTATACAGATTGAAAATGATAAAAGAATGCTACCAGGATCTCATTACTGATTAAGGGACTTAAGACAAGCAGTTATAGGAAAGTCTATTTCATTGTTGCCTTGTGGATTGTTTCCCCCCCCAACCAAAAAAAGAAGCTCACTCCATTCTCAAGTCAGTGAAGTATTTACAGTGCAAAAACACATTTGTACTTTGGGTTTGCTAGTGATAAAATCTTCTCTAGTGAATTCCAATTATTCTTTTCCAAGCTATTTTGAAAAAAATGTAAATCGGTTTCATGGTCTCCATGTTGCAAAAGTGGTTTCTACCAATTTATTTCAATCCAAATTAGGGCTTTTTGACCTGACTGCACCTGGTGCTATAATTTTAGCTGTTTCAGACAACCAAGGGGCATGATTACTAGCACTTTGATCAGTCAATTAAAACAAATTACTGTGGATTTTAAAACTTATTTGTTTTCTATCTGAAGAATCTCTCTGAATAAGCCACAAAAAAACTTTCTAACAACATCTATCAGTTGAGCAAGTGCTACATGTCTGTCCTCTGATGACGTCTTTCCCCAACAACTGCAACAGGAAAGCTACTGACTGACAAAAACCTAGAATTTACTGTCTATATTCATGGGATTATAACCAGATCATACTCCTTTTGGTGTATTAGAGTAACATTCATGAGATTAGCCAATAAATGAATCTGCACCATTTCATATTTAAAGATTTTACTTAAACTTTTTCAAATTTCATTTTGCTACTTATGCATGTAAGTATGAAATGCTAAACTGGTGAGAAAGCAATGATGATAAAAACTCCTTATTATAGATTTCATATTACAGTGTGAACTACTTTCACACACCTGATCTCATTTGTACGTTAACTTGTGTACAGTGGTGCAAATGCTCCAGTAGTGAATTTATGTTCCAGATGTTTCCCTCATGCTTCACTACAATCTTCCTCACGGACTGATTACAAATGTGCACTCTAGTGTTAATCATTAGGCCATTAATCTTAGTAATTTTAATGTGTTGTCACTGCATGTCAAGTAGATTAAAAAATGGTGAAGACCACTTAATACAAAAAAGCAAGCTGTTAATCATGTCTTATGGCCTCTGTCTCACTTAATCTTACAATTATGAATTCATATTGGAAGTTCTCAGTATTTGAAAGAGAAGAAAATAACGGGTTACCCACCTGTAACTATATAGACCATGATCAAATTTAAAAGGATCATACTTTGTATATTAACTAAATATAAGGAACAAAATTTACTGGAAATTACTTGTAGATATCTCTTGATTAGACACAAAAGATGTTGCCGTACAAAGTTGTTACAATATTCCTGGATACAATGATAACAAAGCAATGTACTAATTATGATGGGAAATATAAAGTAGAGCAAGTCCTTTGGTATTTTGAGGTATTTATTCTGTGTCCTACATAAATGTAAAACTTAGTGATAAACTTTTAGTGAGAAATTTAGTGATAACTTAGTGATAAATTATATCTTGGGTCCATGGGTGATCCTCAAGGATCTGTAAAATCCCTAAAATTGTGTATAAAATCTGTGTATACAGAAATATTTTTCTCAGATGAGTACTCTTTTTTTTTTAAGATTTTATTTATTTTTCAACAGAGAGAGAGACAGCAAGAGAGGGAACACAAGCAGGGGAAGTGGGAGAGGGAGAAGCAGGCTTCCCACCGAGCAGGGAGCCTGATGTGGGATTCGATCCCACGACCCTGGGATCATGATCTGAGCCGAAGGCAGACGCTTAATGACTGAGCCACCCAGGTGCTCTCAGATGAGTCCTCTTAACCTCAAAGGAGTTGAGGGGTTGAGAGCTACTGAAGTAGATATGTAATTTCCTTCATAAAATCCAGGAAATTACTCCTTTGTACCCTTAATGAATATATAAAGTGATTTAAATACCAAATACCAAAAATTTCTGTTAAATAATACTTCTATCAAAGTAAGATAACTCTCCAATTCAACTTTCTTCCAAGTTTTATCTATCAGTTGTTGTGTATTTATTGTTCTGGCTGCAGCATTCACTGTAATAGTTTCATAGATCTCTTTTATCTGTTTCCATACAAAGTATATGGTACACTCATTCACGTCATTGATTTAATTCACTATCAGTTTCAACATTCTTTTTTTTTTTTAATCTAAAGATCTCTACTCTGTTTAAACCAGCACAAAGAATAGGCTTTATCTTCAGAATCATTTTAAGGGGATCACTTCACAGGAATTCATGAATATAGGGTGATGGTAGAGAACAGAAAAAAAAACCCCATAAAGTTAAATCCAGGAAGACTATGGTCTACTATTGTCTTAAGATAATGATATGACTATAAAAAAATAATAATAATTTCTTTTGGTTTTAAAATTCACTGTGATGGCAATTCCAAGGTAGAATTAAAAAAAAAAAAAGTTTTAAGCAATGGTAACCTTGTTGTAATAAATACATAGACATTCCCTAGGCTTTCCTTTGTGGAAAAATATTTGTTGGTATATGCAAATGTGATGTTTTGTTGAAAAGAAAATTATCCTAAAAAAGTTATGAAGAAGGTTCACAGCATTTCAGATGTTTGGAAATGACTTCCTCTGGTTAAATGAGGATGGCATATATAAGGAGATACCAGTAGATCTGCACTTTGAAAATTACTAGGATAGGGACCATAAAGAAGAGCAGCGAATGTATTTCTAGAGTCAGAAACAGAGTAAGTACACACCCAGAGGAAGGAAAATGGTAGGCACTTCAACACAAGTTTGCTTTGAGCTCTTTGTATAGGAAAGAAAGAAACAATAATTCTGGAAAATTAGGTTGAGATCAGGTTGTAGAGTCTCATTCCAAATCTTCTGGGCATTTTGTATCCATTCAAGGTAAGATCTTTTTTTTTTTCCTTTGACCCCTAATAACACTTTGTATCTGTATTATTCATAGACATTTATTATTTATAGTGTTCTGCCATCAGTTATCTTTTCCCATATATTTGTCATTTCTCCAACTAGATCATTGTTTTTTGTTTATTTTAAAGGAAGAGCCCTTTTATATTTGTTTGCATGCTGTACGGAACCTAGCTAAGTCTTTGGCATATTTTGTTAACCAGACACATATATGTGAATAGAAAACTGCCTTGTACTTTTGAAAAGTTCTCTATTTTGTAGAATCAAACTACGTAGCACAATCTCTGCCTTATCCTCTCCAAATCATATGCTGGAACAGGTGAGATATTACATGGTATAAGAGAAAGATTACTGGCTTAGATTTATATTCAGGGTTCTAATTTTAGTTATATTGTTGGCTTTCATTTGAACTTGGGCTTATTGGATTCTTCTCTGCTTTCTCATTTGTAAATTTGGGTTATTGCTACCTGTCTCTTATTTCAAAAGAATGTTCTCCCAGTTTGGGCTGACCAGTAATGAAAAAGGCAGAGTACTTTAAATAAGAGATGGATGACCATATGCCTGAGGGGGTACAGAAAGGACTGCCCTGTGCAAGAGGTAGGCTCTGGAGTCACAGCAAACATAGAGATTTCATAATTTTATTATTTTGAGTGATAAGCAGCAAAAGCTCAGCAAACAGTGACAGGAGCTGCAAATCAAAGAGTGATCTTTAATCCAGTACCATGAAGAAAGAACATTTGCGCACTCTCCAGTCTGCTAAGCCACACTGCATAAAGACAATGGTCATAAAAATACAGTATAAGGAACATTAACGATTAACCTCTTTGGACGGCAATTGCTTCACCTGTAAAATAAGAGAGGGGGAATGGCACCCTTCAAAGACCCTTCTAGTTCTAAGTTTGTTTCTAGAATTCTTCAGCACCTAAATCATTTCTGCTGGAGACATGGGGGAAAGTCTAATTTTGCCCTTCATTGGTAGAATGGCTGAGTCAGCTTGCTCTGCCTGGTGAGAAGAGATTGTTCAAATTCCAGGGATTTAGCAAGCCAGTTGACATCATGATGGTAGCTGGAAATCTGCCAGATTACATCACAGAAATCAGCAACTCTACCAATCAGGAACCCCCCCTCCCCCCCGCCAAGAGTCAGCCATTAAACTTTCACTAGCCCAACACTGGTTCTACTTGTTCATTCATGTCATCCTAACTGAGAAAATTATGCAGCCATAGGTAGAAAGAAAGAGAAGACACTGAAATGGCAGTTTAGAAATACCTCAGGGCTAGACAATGTCCAAGAGGACCGAAGCACTGTGGTCAGAAAACAGAAAGCTATTAGGTAGTAGGAGAATGGACTTCTGACTTGAATGGTTAGAAATTATAATCTTTAGGGGTGTCTGGGTGGCTCAGTCCATTGAGTGGCCAACTTTTGATTTTGGCTAAGGTCATGAACTCAGGGTCCTGAGATCAAGCCCCTCCTAGGGCTCAGTGCTCAGCAGGGAGTATGCTTGAGATTCTCTCTCTCCCTCTGCTCCTCCCCCTGCTCACACACTCTCTCTCTCAAATAAATAAATAAAATCTTTTTACAAAATAGGTATAGTCTTTAGTTAGAAACTCTGAATGGTAGTCCTGATTAGTACAAGATACGTCAGGCAGTGGACCCTGATGCTAGTTTACAAGTTTATTTAACACAATATGTAATTGCTTGAGTTCTAAAGTTTAGGTTTTATTGTTATTCATCTGAGTATAAGCATGGTAGTTCTTTAAACACTTTTTAATAATTAGTCTGGTCAGCAGCTATCATTGATATTCATAAAAACTGTTTGTGACAACAGGCCTGCTCCTTGTTCTTGGTTGACTTGCTGTTCTACTTGGTAATAAACATTTCTTCCTCTTGGGTTAAATATCGAAGTCAATCAAGTCAGTCACCAGTTATTAGGAAATTTAGTCATAAAAATATAAAAATGTTTTAAACTGTCAAAACTTGGAATGCAATATAGTTCATTCATAAGTAGCATGACAGATTATATATGTTTTTGGCTAAAAGTTGGATATCTTCAATTCATGCTCATCTACTGTTCACCTCTTGGTTTACTGGATCTACTTTAACTCTCTTTTAATACTTAAGTTTCTCTTCATTAGCAGGTATTTGTACTTTCCTGCTTAAGGTCAAATTTAATCCATGTATAACTTTTGGAGAATAAATCCAGTACCTGTTTTTCAAAGATTCAGGTTTCCAGTTAATTGAACATATTTTGTTATTTGATGTGTTCATTGATTATAGGAGATAGGTAACTGGACAAATCTGGCCCAAATAAGCATACAACTTTAAATGATTATGCAAAAGAATGACTTGTATACACAGATTATACTTTCAACTCTTTTAGGAACTGCACATTTTATAAGTTTTAAGAAGATGCTACAGTTAAAATATAGATGATTTTCAGCATGAGTTCAGGACTGTCACAATTGTTAAGCTTATGAATTTTTTTCCTCAAAATCTACTTCTTTGTGGTCAAAACTATGTATCATTTATCATATTTTTTCCTACAATTTGTTATTTTATTTTCAAAAATACTTGAGTGAGATGGTGTAGGCTTGTAGACCCCTTGCAGGCCAGGGTCATTTGAGGACTGCACTGAGGTTAAGGTCGGCCAGGCAGGCCTAGGCCAGGAGGAGAAAATGTTCTCTTCCCCTTACCTCATGTTGCAAGGCCTAAATGCCTGGATCAGCAGGAAGTGGCTCTTGCCTAGCTTAAAGTGTATCTTTCTAATCAGAAGTGTTCTTTCTAAAGACAAAGAACATGTTGTCTCCAAAGGAAGGATGGCTAAGAGAATTCTTTGTTCTGCAAGCATAAACAGGATGTATTTTGTTCTTATTGCATTTCGTGTATATTTCACTTCACGGATGTTGGCTTGATACTTTAAGTACACATTGTTATGTTTATCTGATCACTGCGAGTATATAGCTATGTGAGTAATAAACGGCAGTATGCAGTTGCAAGTGCTGCCTTTGCTCTGCATCCCCTGTGTCCTGGTGATTTCGTAGACCCTTACCCAGGGACCCCAACGCACTAGATGTTGACAATTGGCGCCCGAACAGGGACCCTGAAGGACGTACAGGAAGGGTGAGTAACTTAATTAAGTACAGGGTGATGGGACAAGAAACTTCTACTCCTTATGTTCGAATGCTGAAGCATTCACTTGCTGTCTATGGTATCACTGTCGCTTCTAATGATATTGAGCTGTGTTTGAAGGTTTTTCAGCAGGTTATGGCTATGACGGAGGAGTCTAAGAAACCCTCTAGGAAGCCCTCTGCTCCGCCTTTGCCGTCTGTACCAGCTCTTTCTTCTAAAAATCCTTTCCTTTCTGCTGCTTTAGCTGAGCTTGATGCGCTAGAGGATAGCGATGATGAGGGTGGCGCAGCTAATTCTGTCTTTGCTTTTCCTGTTCTCAGGCCTCCCCCAATCCAGGGGGTGGCACAAGCACCATATTATGAAGGAATAGGTATAGAAGATATTGGTCGCTTGAAAAAGGCAGTGTCTTTATATGGACCTCAATCACATTATGTTAAGGAGCTAGTTAATGGTCTAGTTCGACATTATAGCAATTTTTCTCCTGAGGACTGGAGGGTCCTCTGTCGGGCTCTTTTAAAGGAGCCTAAATATCTGCAGTGGCAGATGTGGTTTTCTGAACTTTGTATGTATGTACATGTGGTAATAGATACATATTCTCAATTTATTTGGGCCACAGCACAAAGTGGTGAAACTACGCAGCATGTTATTTCCCATCTTTTAGAAACTTTTGCTGTGATGGGTTTACCATCTATTATTAAAACAGATAATGGACCTGCATATAGCAGTAAAAAATTTCAAACTTTCTGTAAACAATATGGTATAATGCACAAAACAGGCATTGAGTATAATCCTCAAGGGCAAGCTATTGTAGAACGTGCACATAATACCTTAAAGTTACAAATTAAAAAATTAAAAAGGAGGAAAAAGGATCATATCTTAGCATTCATTCAATCAAATGCACGTTCCATTTTGCAACAAGCTCTGTTCACATTAAATTTCTTGAATCTTCCGCAGGGAGATATCCTGTCCCGAGCAGAAAAGCAGTTCATAGAGGGAGAGGTCGCTCCCCCTCCATTAAATGAACATATATGGCTTAAACCAACCACAGATGCAGAATGGCAACCGGGGCTATTGCTTTGCAGAGGGAAGGGTTATGCTTATGTCTCCACAGAGGATGGACGGACCTGTTCCTGGCTCCCCGCGCGATGGATCCGGTCGAGGGCCAATTCGAACGGCACCGTATCCCACCAGGCGACGGATGGGGAATCCAGACCAAGATGAACTTCCGTTACAGGCCATGGCACATCTGAATTTGGGAGGACGACGTCGCCGTCGGCAGATATTTGCTACTGCTTTGCCGACTTGGGGGCAAATTAAAAAGCTTAGTGGGGAAGGGCAAAAAATCCTGCAGCGAACGGGGAAGGCTTGTACGCCTGAAAATTTATTTTTGGCTATGTGTGCCTTGCTTACTGTATCAGATGCCGCTACGTTGGCCAATTTACTTAAGCAACTTGAGGGACTAGATCCAAAAGGTATTATTCAGAGTTTGGGGCATACTGCTGGAGGAATGGGACTTGTATTGTTGATTGTTATCTTATGCTTTATGCTGTTGCATTTTTGCTATCTAAAGCCTTCCCAGAATTCTATGGCCATCCTTTGGAGGGCACTTTTATTAAAACAAAAGAAAAAAGAGGGAATTGAGATGGTGTAGGCTTGTAGACCCCTTGCAGGCCAGGGTCATTTGAGGACTGCACTGAGGTTAAGGTCGGCCAGGCAGGCCTAGGCCAGGAGGAGAAAATGTTCTCTTCCCCTTACCTCATGTTGCAAGGCCTAAATGCCTGGATCAGCAGGAAGTGGCTCTTGCCTCGCTTAAAGTGTGTCTTTCTAAACAGAAGTGTTCTTTCTAAAGACAAAGAACATGTTGTCTCCAAAGGAAGGATGGCTAAGAGAATTCTTTATTCTGCAAGCATAAGCAGGATGTATTTTGTTCTTATTGCATTTCGTGTATATTTCACTTCACGGATGTTGGCTTGATACTTTAAGTACACATTGTTATGTTTATCTGATCACTGCGAGTATATAGCTATGTGAGTAATAAACGGCAGTATGCAGTTGCAAGTGCTGCCTTTGCTTTGCATCCCCTGTGTCCTGGTGATTTCGTAGACCCTTACCCAGGGACCCCAACGCACTAGACGTTGACACTTGAGTTTCATTTGAAAATCTTAGAACATACATTTTCAAATGGAGGTGGTCTGAGCCGATAGAAATAAAAAAATAACTTTTAATATGTTCTTGCCATATTCCAAACTTTGTGCTAAATTTTGTATAAATGTTATTTTATTTAATCTATATGGTAACCCAGTGAGGTAGATACTTGCTATGGGTTGAATTATATGCCTCTCCAAATCATATGACTGTGTTTGGAGATAGGCTTTGAAAGAGGTAATTAAAGTAAAATCAAGTGATAAGGTCATTCACAGTGTGAATCCAATATGACTGGTGTCTCTCTCTCTGTAGGACACAGATGAAGACCATGTGAAGACAAAGGGGGAAGATGGCCAACCACAAGCCAAGGAAAGCAGCATCAGAATTAAGGAACCCCAGGGACACATTCATTTTGGATTTCTAGCCTCCAGAATTGTGAGAAAATAATTTTTTTGTTGTTTAAGCCACTCAGTCTGTGTTATTTTGTTATGGCAATCCTGATAGACTAACACAGTACTATTATTATTTCCATTTTACAAATGCATAATCTGAGGTTTATAGAGATCAACGTGTCCATAACCACATGGATAGAAAGTGGTTGAGTTGAGGCTCAAATCCTGGTTACTTGCTAAGCAAATATCTCCATCACATTCCATGTGCCAGCCGCTATTCTATCTAAAGGTACAAACATAAAGAAAACAATTTCCAAAGTGTATCAGGACTACAGGGTCCAAATTATGAATCGTTAAATAGTCCTTGCATCAAAATCGAGCACCGTGTGAAAACAGTGTAGATGTGGCTAACGGCAGGGACGGTATTCTCAGATACCATGTCCCTCCTGGTATCATAAAGCATTTTTACTGACTGCCCACAAGTCCCAAAATTTGTTCTGAAAAGCACAAGGTCCACAAACAAATGTTTCTTTAAAAAAAGGGGAAAAAGGAGAAATTCTTAACTTATAAATAAAGTTGGAAAATTCTCTTTATACCTCTTTTGGAACTTCCTATTATATATTACCATGTTACAGATTCTAGAGTAAAGAAATGTCTTTATCTAATCCCATGTTTTCTAACTTGATGGATCACAAGACCCTCATTTTCTGCAACAGCTATTTACATTCTACAGTGCTCATGTTCCTCAGCACGAATTTTTAAAAAATGCTTACACAGAAGTGATGACTATGGTAGCTAATGCTATGGTGGTAATCATATTGCAATATGGAAGTGCATCAAGTCAACATGCTGTACTCCTTAAACTTACACCAAGTTTTATGTCAATTATATTTCAATAAAGCTAGAAAAAAATGCTCACATAAACAATAGGCTCTTTGAAGTAAGAGGGTGTTAATGGTAAACCCTGTATTTCACAATTAATATTGGAACTACATTTCAAAAATTGGGAACCCATTACATTTTATATTGTTATTTTAAAATCTCACAAATATCAAGCATACAGGTTTAATCCCAAATAAGATTTCTAAAGAGCACTTTATATTTAAATGGGAGAAGTATTAAGAAAAATCATATGGTTACATGCACACAAGTTAGTTTTAAAAAAACAAACTTAGATCTAGCCTTTGAGTCGGGTGTATCAAACTCATTTATCTGAATGAAAAAGTTTTAGAATTTTCAACATAATAATTTTCATGTTTTTCCATTGCATCTGAGATAATGTTATCTCTATGATACAAAAGGGTAAGTACGTATTTTGTTGAAAGCTAATTATAGTAAAAATTATGTGAGTACTACCTGGCATTTTATGCCTCATCTTTAGAGCTTATTGTTTACAGAAAATTCGTATGCTAAGGGTAGTTCTCTAAGCCTTCACATGTTCAGGACAGGCAGGCAAGTGACCTGAAGAACCCATGAAAATGGTGTCTTGGTAATATCTTTATAATCTGGAAATATCACATGCTATTTGTTTTTTACAACTTTGTTCTTATAAATGCCAACCCCAACACCCAGGCAGGCTTAGCCCACGTCCTTCCTCTTTGAGCTTGGTGGGTCCAGCATCAGTCCTTGTGCTCAAGGCTTGAGAGAGAACACTACTCCATGCGTGTCTTATTTAAGAAAATTCAGAAATTCCTGCATTTTACAAGGACATTGTAAACTTTAAAAAATTATGTTATAGAGCTATCAGTTGTAAGTTTTCCTTATATATCCTTTCAGATATAGTTCAATTTACACACAACTTTCCAAGAAAGTATTTTTTGCATAGAGTGTGGTACATCAGCATTTTAGATTTTCTCCCACAATTATTTTACGTCTATCCAATTATAATTTACACTTAACCTTGAGGGCACAGAATGTTACTTAGAATATTTTAAGGTTATAATTATTTTGTGCCATAGATAGAATTTTAATTAACAGGATAACCCTATACAGTTTAAATTATGATCTTTACTATATTATAATGGTTATATATTTTAGGGAAGAACTCATTTAAGAAGTATTTTAAAATAAATCCTTTGATTAATTAGTGATAAAATATTTGTATATTTAAAAGTAAATTAATGTCTTTTAAGGCAATGGTATTTTTGTGCATCAGAGAATGCTAATTATGTGATACTAATGGTAAACAATTCTTTTATACATATTAATGATCCCTAATAAGCAAATAAATAGATTATATGCTATTTTAGCAAATTATAATAGTATTCCCTTCATTATATAATGGTTAAATACAAAGAATAATTGCTTTCTAAAACTTGCTGAAATCCCAGACACATTTCCTTAATTTTGAAACTAATTATTATTCTTTGAGCTTTCTAAAACCTTATCTTATTTATTAATATGATTATCTAAATCTCATGTGCAACATGTAGGCAAAAGACATATGTAACTGAAAAATATCTCTAGAGTATATAAGACTTGATATTAAACTAAGTCATGTGTAACTTAATTCCATTTTATAATAAAATTTTGAAAAATATTTTGTTAAAGTGATTTTTTTTTGCTAAGGAAAAAAGCTACATCTTTTGCTTTAGATTTCCATGCTTTGCTTTTTTTCTGAAATTACAAAAAATTAATTTAAAAATATTTATTTTTTGGTTTAAAACTTTTGGAAACATTTCAGACGGGGTAAATTGCCAATTTGAAATGGTATTACTCAAATAATGATTATTTTTTAATGTTAGATTTTCCAGGGGCTGAATTTCATGTTAAAGAAATAACAAAGAAACAAAATATAAATGTTTGTGAAGAGTCTTCTTTAGTTCCACAGTAGATTAAAATTTGTCCAGCAATGTATTTTAGGGAAATCACCTCTCTTTTCCCCTTTCTAGAGAAAGCTCGTGCCATCCACATGACCCTGACATATTTGTTCTGATTGAGTCTCACCTCTTCCCAGGCTCTTAGGTGGGGCCTGTGATCCAGGCCTAGCCCTAACATATAATCGTCAGAGTGTGACTGGCTCTGACACAGTAACCGCCGACCTGGAACTTTTGAGATGCCACTGTGATCCCTGGAATCCAAAGATCATGTAAACCTAATGCTGTTTGTGCCCATTGCCTCTCTAAGGGAGAGACCATTCTGGACAATGAAGCAAAAAGGTAGGTGAGTACAATAAAATGATACAGGTGGAACCTTGCTGGCTTTCTTTGAGGCCGTGGATTCAGTTGAGACTGTAACAACTATAAATCCTGGACCATCTTTTTACATGAACCAAACCCAACCCAACCAGACCAGACCAAAACAAAACAAAACAGAGACAAACAATAAACAAATGAATCATTGTTGCTTCAGTTGGTTGGAGTTAGGCTCTGCCACTTGAAATCAGGAGTCTCATCTGATATAAGCACATTATTCCATCTGAACACTGGGGCTTGGGAAATCGAAAGTAAATTCAATGTGTTTAACAAATATTGAGTTTCAGACATGTTCTAAGCACTATTCCAGAACATGGGATTTTAAAAAAATCTCTGTCCTTTTCAAATCTTTATTTTACTTGGGGTAGATAGCTAATAAAACATAATCCCAATTAATTAGTAAATTCAACGTATACCTAGAGGAAGAGAATTCCAGACAAAACAAAAGCCAGTGCCATTATACAATCATGTCTACTATATTCAAGGAGAAGTAGGGAGGCAAGGTTTCTATAGAGAAGCAAAGAGACTGGTTCCGTAACTCTTGGGGAAACTGGAATCAAGAAAATACTTTGGGAATGAACCAGTGTAGAAGCAAACACTGATCACACAGGGCAGAGAAGGCAGAGTTGCTCACCACAAAGACAGTGGTTGGGGTCTAGTCAATAAGGGAAGAAGCATCCTTGGACAGGAGATGGAAGAGTCAGGAATGCAGAGTGGGATAGGTGGGAGAATGTGGTGGAATTCAGGTCGGCAGCTGAGAGAGAAGACGCAGAGGAAGGGGTGGAGATCTGAGGACAGAAGACGAGGTATAAAATAGGGCCTGAGACCTTGGGAGAACAAACGGGTGAGGGCAGTACAGTGTACGTGCTTTGCAAACAGTTTGCTATTTATTGAAGGTGAGAAGAATTGAGGTAGTTGTCTTTCTCCAACTCTATTTAGCTGTGTAGGGGAGGGCAAGGAGAAGGCAGAAAGATGAATTTACCCAGGGTGGCGGCTTTGCTAAGGAAGCATGGCATTGACAGAGAGGAAGCAAGTTGGAGCTGCATGCAAGGGATGATTATGTTTGACAGTGAGTTTTGAGCTGAACAAGGAGGTTACTGGGGACTTGAGGGGATGAAGGGTAATTGTAAAGACTGGAGAAGTGGAAGAGCCAGTGACGCCTTAGAGGAAGCACCTGGGGAAGTGGGCCGGTGGAGGCCAGGGAGTGGGATGCACTGGAGATGAGGGGATGCAGCAAAAGATCTTGACTTTGATCATCAGAATGTGAGCAGCTGTCTGTGGAAGAATGAGAGAAGTGATCGCCAAAGGGGAGTTCAAGAGAGGGAGAGGCATATATTGAACTTGCCCCTTGTTCTGGCTGGAATGAGAACATATTGTTGGGTCTGAAACATCCATCTTGGTTGAACCTCGATGTGGTTTTGGTAATGGCATCCACATAAAGCAAAGCAGCCACAGAGAAAGAGAGTAAGTCCCTGAGGCCTTTGACAGATTGAATCTGAACATTGAGTGATCTGGACCACTTGCTCCTACATAGTTGTTTCAGCTACTGTTTGGTGATGCCTGTTCCTCCCAGCTCAGTCTGATTCAAATTGCTACACTGTGAGCCTCCTTCTCTCCTTCCCACCATTTTCCCTCTCACTTTTCTTTATCCTCCTCATTCATTTAAATGCCAGAATTAGCTTTCAAAATGTCTCCTTTCATCCTTTAAGACCCAGAATAAGGACTAAGCACTCCATAAAGCACTACCTGGCTCCCTCGGGCGGAAGGAACCACTTCGCCTTCCGCATGTTGATGGGTCTCTGAATTCTGAGTTTTAAATTTTAAATTCTGAATCCATTGTATGAAGTATCGTCTTGTGTAATCATCGTGCCTGTCTCAGTGTGGTATTCAGCAGGTAGTAAGCTCTCAAATACTCGTTGAATGAATGAATGGCTGATTTGACACCAGCCAAGCCGAATGAACTCACCGTAGATGTCTGCTATAATAAAGGGCAGCCTGAAGAAAGAGCTGCGACCACTCTCACCAACGGTAGTGGATCAGAAGGGAAATGGACTTTGGCTACAGAGACATAAATCAGAGAGATCTCAGAGAGAGGACTGCCTCAAAAGGACAAAACACAGCACTGAAGTCTGCTTCAGATGTGTGACATCTGATTCTGTCCCGGGGGAGGCAGAAAAAGCCTGCCTATGATGAAATGCCAATGTAGAACCTGACCAAGGGCATTTCTGAACTTGTAACTATTTCTTAGTGGGGTGGTTTAGTATAAAGGCAACCGTGGCATAGAAATCTCCATGGGATATTATTAAAAGCCAGCTATTAACGGGTGTGCGGAAGTGTTCTCAGACAAGTCAGAGAAGTCAGTGCAGGCTATCCTTCATCTGAGAATACCCAACTTAAAAAGATAAATAGATAAAAATAATGTCACAACAGGAGATGGGCCTCAAGTTTGCACAACATTCTGCCAGAGTAACACTATTTAAATGCTATTTTCTATCTTACTTTTGTGTGTGTGTGTGTGCATTGTGGTTAATCCTGGGGATATAACCACCACTGGTAGATTCCTAGCAAAGTGTGTTCGGGGATCTAATTGGCCAGTTTCCCTCCAGTCCTGCTCAGCAAAATGCTTGTTGCCTGCTCTGCTTGTCCTTAGAAAGGGCTTTGTTTTTGTTTGGTTCTCCAGCATTTTTTTCTAAGCTGAGTACTCAATCCTGTTTCTATCCTGTGTCAGCTACACTCTGATAGCTCATTGTTTATCTTTTTTTTATCTCAAAAGAGGAGATTTTATTTAGCTCCTTTTGAATGAGAAGACAGGTTTTTCTTTGGCATTCAAGCTAAAAACAATTCCCTGCCCCTGCTGGTTAAGGCTATGACACCTCTTTTGAGTCATATCCATCATATTCTTCTCCCCACCAGGGACAATAGGTATAACTCAGCACTTCACACCATTAGTAATACAAGAATGAACAAATTTCTGCCAGGATACAAAAACCAATCTGGTGTAAACTTTCATAGTTTTAAGCTTTGTATAAGCACTGGAATTAGGGGGATATTCCTTTACTTCAGTTTAGGTCATTATAGCTCCAAGACTCCACTTTTCCTAGAAAACTTGATTCCTGATTACCTGCTGCTCCCGTTTTATCTACATTCAGAGGACTTGTCTAGGTAACTGAAGCTCAATTCCAAAACACCGGCATCATGATATTTCCTCCAACATTTACTGTGTCTTCAGGATGTGCAGGATTACTCACGTACGGGTCGGGAGCTGATTTGGAGCTGGAAGAAGACAATCCTCACCTCTGTCTGGAGGTTCGGAGCTCACTACAGGCACACTGACATGAAAGGAGAAGTAGGGAAAATTACTGACAAAACATGTAACTTAAATCATAGCATTCCAAAACCTGTGCTGGAAAGGGAGAAATTAATTTTGGTAGTATGGCCTCGTTTCGCAGAATTTGATCTGGATCTTCGAAATAACTGCAAAATTATAAATGCGTATTTCCCATTTCCCATAATATAGGTTCAGCTTTCATTGTATTTTAACAAAGCCTTGTTTTTCTTCTACCTAATCATTTGACACTCCAAAAGCCATTGAGTTGCCAAGAAATGGACTGACAAATCACTAGCAGGCACATTTTATGTCTATCATAAGTTGATGACCGTTTTGTAAAAACAGGTCTGCTTCTTTAAGGGTTTCATTTACAGCAAGCTATGGTGAAATTAATATAAGTTATTCTCAGATATGTAATAAATAAAGGACATGCAAATCATGGAAAATACTGATCATTATCAGTATCTTTCTAGAGATTCAATAGAAATAAAACCAACCAACATCCCCCCACTCTTACACACATACATATATATTTTTATCATCTGTGTAACCAAAGGCCACAGATTTGGGTGAAATTAGAACCTCCCTGGTTGTATTAGTTTGCTAGGGCTGCAATAACAACATACCACAGGCCAGGAGGCTTAAACAATACAAATTTATTTTCTCACAGTCCTGAAGGCTGCAAGTCCAAGATCAAGGTGTTGGCAGATTTGGTTTCTCTCTGTGTTCTCACACGACCTTCCCCTTGAATGAGCACATCTCTGATGTCTCTTCTTATAAAGACACCAGTCAGATTAGGGCCCATCCTTATGACTCTTTAAGCCTTAATTACCTCTTTAAAGGCCCTGTCTTCAAAAACAGTCACAGTCTGAGATAATAGGTGTTAAGAACTCAACATATAAATTAAGGGGTGGAATGTGAGGGGAGGGACATCAGGCACACTTGGACCTGAGTCTCAAATCTTCCTGGTTGCATGACCTTAATCAAACTAAGTTTTAGTCTCCATTATATCACGCTAACATGAGAAATGCTAAATTTCTAGAAAAAATAACAGTATTCTGTATCCAAAAGTAAGCTCATCATTCCACTTAGCTCCATCTTAATGACAATCTGTATTTACTTCCTAAAGTGTTTTACAATCTCCCTTCATTAGCTGTGAATTATAAGCATTTATTGTTTACTCTTTACTAGCATTAAGGAGTCTGTTGGATATAGAAAACAAATTAATACATATTTTCTGTTTTCAGTAAACTTGTATATTTTATTGATGGAAAGGATAGGTAAATAGTCCACGTATTACTTGCATTAGACATTTACATATAGTACCTAAATTCAATTCAAATAACTCAATAAATACTGGAGTGTCTACTCTATGCTAGGCCCTATATTAGAAGCTGGGTCACAAAGATGTGGCACTTGGAGAAGAATTATTGACCTTGTTTTTATTGGAAACACTAGCATTGCAAATAAAAAAAGAATCTCAGCTCATATATGTCAGATAGCTTATTCTCTCTTTATGTCCTAGTCTATAATAGGCTCAAAGTTATAAACATGTAAGTGAGTCATTAATATTATTCTGAGTTTATCTAAAGGTCTTTGGGCATGGAAATAATTCAATTTGACACTCGAATCACTCACATAATCTCACAGATTTGCATCATTTTTATTTCATGGAAATCTTGTAATCATTCCAAAGTCTTTCATAGTGTTAAAATTTTAATGAAATCCCATTGCATTTTTGGTAATACTCATTTTATATGCATATGCTCCAAAATTAGTCTATGGAGCAGTATAGTAGAAATTAAGGGTGCTCCCAAGGAGTTCGTGCTTTTCTTTCAAATTGCATTTTACAGAAATAATTTGGGCCATAAGAAATATGTTGATAAATGACTTCTTGGATATAGTGGCTACCATTCATTCATTCATTCATTCAATCACTTAACACCTACTTTTTGAATGCCTACTATTAACTGGAAACTATACTAGGCATCACCTTCTGGGACTGAAAAATAGGCATAGTAGGGTTTTCATGTAAAGTACAATTAACCTTTTTTTGCTTTTAAATGACCATTGAATATAATTATTGAAAGATAATATTTAATATTTAGCATAAATTATTCTAATTATGGAATTCATTTAATAAACTTGATATTCTCAAACTTAATCCTTGCTTTTTCCTCCCCTTCAAGCTACACGAAACTGTGGGCCTGCACACCACTGCAGTACCCAATCTTGCCAGAAGATGGCGATATATGGTGAATGACAGCTATGTTGGAGCCAAGTTACCGCATTTCTCAGCCTTCCTTCCAATTTGAATGCCTTCTAACGAGACTACACAATTGCCCCAGAAACAGACTAAAAATTTGAAGTATATTAAACTTATCTGATTGGGTTCATATAGCTTTTTTTACATCTGTTAAGATCCATTCTTTTGAAGAGCCTAATGTGAGAAAAGGGGACTAAAGAAATAGATTTCTACTTTTCTATTTCCCAGAATTTTTTATAAAAATAATCAAAGTACATTTAGGCAGAATTAAAATTAAAGCCTCCTGTACAATTTATTTTAAAGGTAAATTGTTTTTGCTTTTGTTTTAACAACACAAATCCATACAAGAAATGAAAAATGTTAGCAGTGGTTAACATAAAAGTCATGTAATTTTGTTTGGTAGAGAAATATGGAATGACATTAATGAAAGAGCTATAAAATACATATTATAAGAGTACAGAGTAGCTATTTGATTATAAATTGATCTTAGAAAGGTTGACCTACTTTTCTCTGCATTTAATGCAACCCCTTGAAGGTATTTTGAACACACACAGCACTTTTAGGAATACAGTTATCTATTTTTTTTCTTTAAAATCTTTAATGCAGTTTTCCTGAAATGCTGTATGTTGAATTTTGTGCTCTTAAAAAAACTCTGTCACAGACAATAGCATATAATTAGGACATGTAAAAGAAAATGAGTAAATTATAGAAAGTAGAGATTACTTGAAAGACAGAATATTATAAAAATACTTATAAATAAGAAACAGTAATAAATTTCCAGTAGGAATGTTATTGAATTGTCTTACTTACTTTTCCCACAGCTGGGAGCATAGGAGTTAGCTACTGGACAAGTTCAAGGAGGATATTAGGCTCTCATTTGCTCACATTCACAGTTGAAGGGTGTGGAAGGCTGCCTGCTTGCCTCTCAAGAGGTCTCATTGCAATTTAAGACCTGATTTTATCAACATACCAAAAGGATATCCACTCTTTGAGATGGACTCATTAACCAAACTCCTGAGACAGATGTATAAAAATATACTGCCAATTTATTTCATTCACAATGAGAAGTCCAATTGTCACAGAAACTAGAATACTTGTAATGGATCATACAATTTTCTCTCTGTAGACAGAATTACTGGAGAGGCCAAATTATAATCAGAAGGCTTCTGGGTGATTATGGGTTTTAAGACATTGTTTAAATCAGAGGTAGTCCTAATTTTGGTTCTTTTAAAGTGGCCATGAATTCAGTCTCATGATAACAAGAAACCTGATGATCAGTCAAAATGCAATTATGCTGCTCTTTCATTCTCTACTCAAAACAATATTACCAAATATCAATCAACAGGAAAATGGATAAATAAATTATTATACATTTATACCATAAATTGTTATACACAATGAAAATGAATAAACTAAAGCTACATGTAACCCATGATGTATCTCACAAGGCACAAAAAGTTATATGTATTATGATTTCATTTACATAAAAGAACAGGAAAAACTGTGTGTGTATATATATATATATATATATATATGAAATGCATACTTAGGAGTTAGAGCTTACTCTATGGATAAAATGAATAAAAATAATCATTACAAACATTAGGAGAGTAGATACCTCCAGGGAGAAGGAGTCTATAGAAGGGATGTATATGTTGGCAAAGCTCTTTTTTCCTTTTTACTGAGAGGAGTTATATGGATATTTGATAAACTGTACATTTTTATTTTATATTATTTTCTGTATGTATTAGATTGAGCCATATAAACTTGCTGATATTTGATAATTTTTGAAATAAAAAATAGCAATTTCATATTATTTGATGTAATAAGTTATGCTTCATTAATTAAAAATTTTATTACTTAATCTAGCATCTGTATCTATATACATGGTTAGGTAAATAAATATTAATAGATATTTATATATGCATGAGTTTATTGTATACACATATATTTCCTTGCTCTGTCAGTTGAGAGAGCCTAGAAGCAATGAGACTCCAGTAACAATGAGCATACCTAACATGATGATCTTGGCCTCTATTACTATTCTGCAATAAAAGGACCAGGGCTCCTCAGAGAAACTGCTGCTTATAGGACCATAACAAGAAATATACAAGATGAGTCTGGAGTATCTTGTATTGCCAGAATGTAAGGAAATGAACACACACAGTAGGGTAGCTCAAAGGGACCTAATGGCCAAAACTGAAATAATAAATCAATAAAGTAGTATTGGTAGTATTGGCTGATAACCCCTTTTATAAACTATTCATGATCCATGCTGATACAAATTAATAATTAGATGAATAAATAAATAGGAGAGAATGATTATGTGAGTAAATAAATGAGGGAGAATAGACAAATATCACACATAGAAGAATTACAAATAATTTATGCAGATACTCCACTCTCAAGGAGGAAAAGCATAACTCCTCATTCCTTAAGTGCCTCACACAAATGTTTTAAGACATTGTTTAAATCAGAGGTAGTCCTAATTCTCATTCTTTTATAACAGCAATGAATTTGATCCTTCAGCCTAGTTAAAGAACAAGGTCTGCTTCAATAGTGATACGTCAGTGGATAGTATGAACACTTGACATAATGTGATGAGAATGGGACTCGGCCCTGTATGCTTCCTCCCCAAACTCAGAAGCCCAGTTTAATTATAAGAAAAAAACGTCAGATAAATCCCAATTGAGGGATACTTTATAAAACACCATTTTAATACCACTCAAAGCTCTCAAGGTCATAAAAAAACATGAAAATTCTGACAAACCATCACAGACCAGAGGGGCCTAAGAAGAGATGATGACTAACTGGGATGTGATGTCCTGAATGAGACCCTGGAACAGAGAAAGGATTAGGAAAACACTAATGCAATCTGAATAAAGTATGGGCTTATTAGCTACTTATAATGTATTAATAGTGGTTTATTGAGTGTGACGAATGTATCATACTACTGTTGGTGTTTTAATGAAGGAGTCTGGGTGTGCAGTTTATATGAACTCTCTACATTATCTTTGCAATTTTTCTGTGGATCTAAAACTGTTCTAAAATAAAAGTTAATTAAAACAGGGGCACCTGGGTGGCTCAGTTGGTTAAGCACCCAACCCCTGATTTTGGCTCAGGTCATGATCTCAGGGTCATGAGATCGAGCCCCACATCTGCGCTCAGCTGGGAGTCTGCTTGTCCCTCTCCCTCTGCTCCTCCCCCTGCTCACCCAAATACATGGGTACCAAGATACCTACTGAAAAAATGTAAAGTCTTTCCTCCCTTAAACTGCACTGTTGAAAAGTTTCACAAAAATATTAATTTTACTCAAGCAAAGTACTATTTTATATTCACAGATTTCTTTCCAAAATGCTTCCCATTCTTTTTTTTTTTTTTTTTAAAGATTTTTTATTTATTTATCTGCGAGAGAGAATGGGAGACAGAGAGCATGAGAGGGGGAGGATCAGAGGGAGAAGCAGACTCCCTGCCGAGCAGGGAGCCCGATGCGGGACTGGATCCCGGGACTCCAGGATCATGACCTGAGCTGAAGGCAGTCGCTTAACCAACTGAGCCACCCAGGCGCCCCGCTTCCCATTCTTAAGACAAGGACTAGCTTCAATACTTGTAACAGTCAGAAATAGAATTCCATTACATAACTGCATAATATGGAAATTTAGAATGAAGATAGCATACATTTCAGATCTGAATGATATCCAAGTGTAAATGCCTCATATTTATGCTCTATGTGACATACCCTTTCACAGAGAATTCTGTGCAACTGAACTGGTCAGCAATAGATGCATTTAAAACTGATGCGCTTATAGCATAATCATTATAAGTGTGTCACATACAAAACAAAGGCCTCTAAATGTAGTACCAAATTCTTAATGTTCCAAGTAGACTTTTTCAACTTGTTCTGCATACTTGTAGGCATTTATTGACTTGAATCTTGGAAAGGAGGACAGAAACTGGTTTTGAGTTCATAGGTTACACCAACTAGAAGTGCTCAGTCAATAGAAATCAAATCTTAAAATTCATGCCTAGTTAGTTGTCCAGTGAGTTCCATGATAGTTTTAGTATTGACGAGGTAAGGAAAGTTCATATCGATGAAATTATAAAAATATATTGCTACTTTTTGATATTTTGGAAAGCAATTCTAGTTTTCTGCCAAAAGTTATGTCCAGCAATATCTAAGCTAAGTATTCCAGGTAATAAGCTGAATATTTTGGGGTATTCTAATTAGAATAATTCTAGTTAGAATTTCCTTGGCTTAAGCACTAGATTTTAATATATTAATAGAAGCTACTTAAATGAAACTCATAACAGAACATATGAAAATCAAGTTTTAATTAAATATTAAATTCTAACTTAAGGGGAAAGAGCTAGTGAAGTTTGACCATTATTGTGATCTATGAATGGAAATTTAGCAGCATTAATTTTCCTCCTACCTTCCCTCCCTCCCACACTCCCTCCTTCCCATCATCTCTCCTGCTGGGTGGCTTAAACAACAGAGATTTATTTTAATACAGTTCTGGAGACTGGAAGTCTAAGATCAAGGTGTTAGCAGGGTTGCTTTCTTCTGAGGCTTTTCTTCTTGGCTTGCAGATAGCCATCTTCTTGCTATGTCCTCTATGCACATGCATCCCTGGTTCCTCTTCCTCTTCTTAGAGGGACATAGCCCTATTGTATTAGGGCTAACCCCTATGACTTCATTTAACCTTCATTACCTCATCAAAGGCGCCATCTCCAAATACAGTCATATTGGGGGTTAGGGCTCCAACTTCTGAATTTTGGGGGAAAATAATTCAGTTCATAACATACTTGCAAATAAGATTTCATTGATAAGGTTTTCCACTCCCTTACGACTAAAAAATCTTTAGCAAATTACAAAATTGAAGATTAAATGAAAATTAAAAGCAACAGAATTCTTACTGAAGAAAAAAAAAATCAGTGCCCTGGATTTTGGACATGTTCATTAGGCTCCATCTTGGTTAATATGTGAACTATGTAAAATTTGTTTCTGATGTTTTCCTCTCTTTATTCATCGTTTCATCTTCTTTCAACATTGGTATCTCCAGTAAATTTATTCTTCTGTCGATTCCTTATTTTCTTGTAGGTTCAACTATCTTGTCTTCCTTACTGAGGACCTAACTCGTCCCCAGGTTCTACAATCAGGGTCTGCCCGTTTGAAAAAACACCTAGTAGAAACAAGTAAGTTTCCATCTTATTTATTTTAAAAGATTTTATTTATTTATTTATTTATTTATTTATTTATTTATTTATTTATTTAGAGAGCCCATGAGCAGGGAGAGGGGCAGAGGAAGAGGGAGAAAGAATCTTAAGCAGACTCCGGCTCAGTGCATAGAACTCATTGCGAGGCTTGATCTCATGACATGAGATCATGACCTAAGCCAAAACCGAGAGTCTGATGCTTAGCTGACTGAGCCACCCAAGCACCCGTTTCCATCTTATTTAATTATTTAGTACTATCTGACATTGTTGACCATTCTCAAATTTCTTATATCAGTTTTATTTTCATGCATATTTTGAAATTTTCCCAATGTCTAGGTTTTACTTATATATTTTTATTTGAGTATAGGTGACAAACAATATTATATTAGTTTAGGCATATAACATAGTGATTCAACACCTCTATATGTTATGCCATGCTCACCACAAATGTACCTATCATCTGTCACCATACAACACTATTACAGTATCATTGACTATATGCCTTATGCTGTGCTTTTATTAATGTGACTTACTCATCCCATAACTGGAAGCCTATACCTCTTACTCTCCTTCACCCATGTTGCCCATCTCCATATGCCCCTCCCTTCTGGAAACCATCAGTTTGTTCTCTGTATTTATAGATCTGATTATCCTTTTCATTTGTATATTCACTTGTGTTTATTTTATTTTTAAATTTTTAAAAAATTCATTTGTTTTGTTTTTTTTGGGATTCTACATATAAGTGAAACCATATGATACTTGTTTTTCTCAGTCTATTTCACTTAGTAGAATACGCTTTAGGTCCATCCATGTTGTCACAAATGGCAAGATCTCATTCTTCTTTATGGATGAATGATATTCCATTGTATACATGTGTTACATCTTCTTTATCCATTCATCTACTGATGGACACTTGGGCTGCTTCCATATCTTGGCTATTGTAGATAATGCTGCAATAAGCATAAGGGTGTATATATCTTTTTGAATTAATGTTTTTGTTTTCTTTGGGTAAATACCCAGGAGTGGAATTATTAGATCATATGGTATTTCTATTTTTAATTTTTGGAGGAACCTCCATAGTATTTTCTATAGTGGCTGCACCATTTGCATTTCCACTAACAGTGTGCGAGGGTTTCTTTTTCTCTATATCCTCACCAACACTGTCATTTCTTTTGTTTTTTATTCTAGCCATTCTAATAGGTGTAAGGCAAGAATCTCAGTGTAGTTTTGATTTGTATTTCCCTGATAATGAGTGATGTTGAGTGTCTTTTCGTGTATATGCTGCCCATCTGTATGTCTTCTTTGGAAAAATGTCTATTCAAGCCCATTTTTTAATCAGATTGTTGTTTTTATTATTAATTATTATTATTATTAATTTTGGTGTTGAGTTGTATAAGTTCTTTATATATTTTAGATATTAATCCCTTATCAGATAAATCATTTGGAAATGTCTTCTCCCATTCATTCAGTAGGTTCCTTTCTTGTTTTGTTGATGGTTCCCTTTGTTGTGCAAAAGCTTTTTGTTTATTTATTTTATTTTATTTTTTTTGGTCTTACAATCTTTAATATTGGTTAAAAAACAGACCGATGTTTGTTGCTCGTGGAAGTTATTTTAATCCAATGTGCAAAAAAAAAGGTGCAGCTGTCTACTTTTACTTGAAATACATAAGACCAACACTTCTACACTATTTACACACTTAAAAAGATTTTCAATTTATTAATTTAAGCAACAATATTACATCTCCTTTGTGGATAAATCACGTGCTGCAGAGAGCCCAAAAGCTTGATGACATTCTCTTAAGTGACACAAATGTATCTGAAGAAGCATACCTGTTCTTGTCCTAATTTTGATCCTAAATAAAAATCCAGTTTCAAAATCAATTAAGAATTATTTTGATCTAGAAAATCTTGGAACTGTTGCAAACGTGAAAACCTCGTCCCTGAGAGCCAGGATCCTATTCCCCCTTTGCTATCCCTCTAACAACTGGTCTACCCCAGAAACCGCATCTGTTGCAGAGTGGCAATACCCCAAAAAAGAGGAACAAAAAGAACTCAGCCCCCAGACCACCATCATCCCTGTGGGTTTGCTCAGCCTCTGTTCAGGACTTGTGACTCCAACTTTTGGGGGTAGGTGTGGGCAATCAAAATGAAGAAACACTTTAGCAAAGCAACCATCATTTGTCCACAACAACAGTGAAAAACAGTGATATAAAATGAACAAACCAAATATAAATCCAATACCGTTCTGCAATTCTGGAACTTGTTTTCCTATCTGCGCAGTGTTCTTGGTCAGCCACCCACCAGTATTTTCTGCATCTGCATGAAGTACTTATTTATTTATTTATTTATTTATTTATTTATTTATTTATTTATTTGAGAGAGAGAGAATGAGATAGAGCATGAGAGGGGGGAGGGTCAGAGGGAGAAGCAGACTCCCTGCCGAGCAGGGAGCCCGACGCGGGACTCGATCCAGGGACTCCAGGATCATGACCTGAGCCGAAGGCAGTCGCTCAACCAACTGAGCCACCCAGGCGCCCTGCATGAAGTACTTTTATCGAGTTATTAAAAATGCTGTTTTGACCCTAAGTCCCATAGAACCGTGATGATTAGGAAATCAATTTACTCAATTATCGCAAGTGTAGAGAGGAAGTGTCAGCAAGTGTAGAGAGGAATTACAAAAACTGGAATAGAAGTCCCTCACTTCTGAACTGGACACCGGAGTTCTCAAATTAAAATCATAAAAAAAGAGGGGGGCGAGGGGGGAGGTCTTACTGGCAACATCACTACCAGACATCAGACGGGACAGTGAGACTGTTTGGTCAGAACCAAGGAACACTATTTCCTTGCAAAGTCTGCAAAATACCTAACCAAGCACTGCCTTAAGTCCAGTGAGTACAAAGCTCCGTAAGTTTCCACAGAAATGCAGGACCTGGCGCTCGTGTGCTGGGACCCGTGCAGTCCCGCCTCCGGGGCTCAGGCAAAGCGGTCCTGTCCTGTCACCTCTAGCTACAGGCGATCGTCTCCAACTGCTGCTCCGCTTCGGCGGCCATCGCTGCCGCCTGCAACTGTTCTGTCTCGCTCTGGATGGCCCTGGGGGTGACCTGCTTCCTCTCACTGTGCATATTGTTCTCGTGCCTTTTCAGATCAGACGCCTTGGCAAACGCCCTGGTGCAGGAGCCGCAGACAAAAGCCTTTTCCCCTCTGTGTCTTCGTTCGTGGTCTTTGAGGCGGGACTTGTGTTTGAAGGCTGTGCCACACATGTGGCAGGCAAATGGCCTCTCATTGCTGTGCACTCTCTCGTGCTTCTGCAAGTCCGGGGCGCGGATAAAGGATTTTCCACACACCTCACAACTGCACGGCTTATAGCGCGTGTGGATTTTGAGGTGTTCGTTCAGGTGGGCCTGTGTGGTAAACCTTTTGTACACATTTCACAAGCAAACGGCCTCTCGGCCGTGTGGAGTTTTTCATGCTTCCTCAACCTGCCTTCGTCGGAGAAGCTCTTCCCGCCCGCCCGGCAGGCGATCCGCTCCCGACCGTGGCCTTACAGCAAGTACTCGACCTTCACGTCGCTGGCCGCTGTCGCCCAGCCTGGGGTCTGTTCGTCCTTCACTCCACTCATTCCATCATTAAATGTTAAGGCTTGAGCTCTGGGACCCCAAATCTTTCCATTCTGGGGTCTCCATGGATTCTGCTTCCTGGCCGTAGCAATTGACCCTCCGAACTTCCTCACTCCCCAGCTCTTGCAGGATGGCTTCCTGAACCCTGCGCGTCGTCGTAGGCGACTTGCCCTCCTCCCGACTGGGGGGGGGGGTGCCCTCTACCGTGTCGTCAGAGGGACTGTCATCCTGGTCTCCAATTTCGTCCACGTCATCATTCTGAGTGTCCGCAGCATCTCCGATGGGGCGATTGAGTTTGAGGCAATACTTACTTTTCGATTGGCCGCTGTTTTCGTCGGGACTAGACACATCACGCTTCTGAGAACAGAGTTTATCTAAAAACCGGATTCCGAGGTTCTGACCCGATGACATCATTAAGTTAACATCCTCTTTTTTCACAGAAATCTTTGCCGTGTACGTGTAGTTCAGGACCTCTTCAAATATATCAGAACGAAGAAAATCTATTTCCATTACTGAAGAGCTATCAACCTCAAGCTTCTTGAAAAGCTTTTTAAAGTCGGTGCTACAGGGGGTCTGCTTCTCCCTCTGACCCTCCCCCCTCTCATGCTCTGTCTCTCATTCTCTCTGTCTCAAATAAATAAATGAAATCTTTAAAGTAGGTGCTACAGGCGGCAAGAACACACCTGTGTGCTCCGAATTTCACATCTTCAACCACATGGCAGTATCACAGAATTCTCCTTCCAGGCGTTGTTCGTTTAGGGTTTTCATAAAACAGAGTTTTATGATCATCGTCATTATATTTAATGGTTTCAGACATACGGATGAAAAACTCCATGAACAACTCGGGCTATTATCTTAATGCTTTAAACACCAAAGTCTTCAGATCAGAATAACTCAGAATAAATCAGGGGCACGCCAGTCATAAGCGGCGGCAGCCACCGAGCAGCCGCGACAATGGCGGCCGCACGACTCCCCGGTTGAAAGCTCGCAACTTCGGGATGGGGAGGAAGCAGGGAGCGAAGCGCCAGACCCAAAAGGACTTGAGAGCCTCCCAGGCTTCGCTCTCACTTCTTTCGGTCCGGGAGGGGGGGGGACGGATCAGGCCACTTGCATCCTTTCCTAAACAAAAGCTCCCAGCCTGGGAGCCGGGAGGGGAAGGGCCGCGGCTCCCTTTCAGAATCGGAGCCCAGCGCAGGCTGGGGGCCGCGGCTCCGAACCGAAGCGGGAGGGCCCGCGGCGGCGCCGGCGGCGAGCGGGAGCGCGAGCGGGCGCGGGCGTGTCCGCAGCCCCGCGCCGCGCCCCGCGAGCCAAAAGCTTTTTATTTGGATACAGTCCCAAGGCTTTATGTTTGCTTTTGTTTCCCTTGCCTTAGGAGGCATCTAAAAAATGTTGCTATAGCTGATGTCAAAGAAATTATTGGTAGTGCTCTCTTTTAGGACTTCTCTGGTTTCAGGTCACACATTTAGTTATTTCACTCATTTTGAGTTTATTTTTGTATACAGTGTAAGGAAGTGGTCCACCTTCATTCTTTTGTAAATCTTTTTAGATCTGATTCAGACCTCTACTTAAACTCTAAACACACAAAACAAATTGAGTGCCAGACATTTCCGCTTGGATATCACACAGACACTTCAAATGTAACATATTCAAAATTGAGTTCATTATTTCTCATGCCTCTCCTACCCAATCTTCACATTTCTATCTCAGTTGTCCATTAATTTCCTATTCAGTTGCCTCTTCCCAGGTTTGACTCCTTCCTTTCTTCCTACCTCCAATCTACTGTCTTTCACTGATTCCACAATGTACATTTCCCCACACATTTCATATCTCTGAAATTGTGGTGCTTCTAACCATCAATGGTGTTAGATCATATGTTATTAGCTAGCAAGGTTTTCCTTCCTAGTGCTATATAAAATGCTATATTTTAAATCAATGGAGTTTTAGATTTCATGAAATATAATATTGCCACATTTAGTAGATTGTACAACCTCATATCGTTGAAATATGTCCACTTTTCTCCATTTTCTCTGCCACTTCTCAAAGTCACACTATTATCATTTCTCCTGAGGATTACTGTTAAGAGTTTTATAATGGGTCCTTCCACTTCTGGTATTGTTCACTAGCCACCAGGGATACCCTCCATCCCCAACGGTCTACTTTGAAACTAAAATGATCTTTCAAAATGAAATTCTGATTTTGTCTTTCCCAGATTGGAAACATTGTAATGACTTTCTATTGCTCACACAGTAAAAATCAGACTTTTTACCATGGCTTACAGCTTCTACAACAATCTAACCTATATAACTCTTCAGTTCATCACTCAACGTTTTATCTCATTTTGTGATCTGTAGTCTTACTGAATTCACTCTCATGTTTCAAGCATGCTTTTTTTTTTTCCCCCCCCAGAGACTACACACTAGCTTCCCAGTCCCCTCTCCTTCCCTGGTTAACTCCTATTCAACTTTCAGGTTTCAGCTGAGACATTACTTCTTCCATGAAATTCCCCTGACCTCTCCAATCCAGGTTAAAGACATTTCTATAACATTTGATAATTCTCCAATCATATTTTACCTCTATTTGAACTCCCTGTTTGTCTGAGGAACAGGATAAATTGTATATTTATTACTATGATTTGTATTTCCTCTGATTCATTTCCCTTCTCCCGGTAAAAAGGTAGATCCTTTGCATATGTTTTGCCTTGGGCATTTGTGCAGGACTAAAACCTAAAATCACCAAAGACAGTGAGATAAAAATGACTTTAGGATAGCCTTGGAAATTAAGCAGATTTCTCTCTGTAGATGCTGCAAGAGGAAGGGACTTGTTTCTCATTCTCTAAAAGAATCCAAGATAAGTGCCAAGATTTCAGATGTTTGCACTGTCATATCTAAGGGAACTGCTTCCTAGACACAGGAGCCCCCAGCTACATCTAAAATTTTAAGGCCCTAAGGATGGTAGATATAGGTACATCAGAGTGGTTGACATGAGGTGGGAGGCCACATGGAATGAGCCAATGGGACCTACTGCATGGGGCCAGATAAAGATCATACAGTATTTGTCTTGTTTGACTCATTACACTTAAACTCTATTCCTCTGTCTTCGGGCCTTTCCTTGTCTTCCCATTCTCTCTCCCTCCTCCCCTCTCCCCCCATTCCATCTGTCTCAAAGAATGCCTTAATTCTTAATCTCTGAGTTAAAAAAATATATATTTAGGGACACCTGGATGGCTCAGTCGGTTGAGTTGCCTACTGTCAATTTTGGCGCAGGTCATGATCTTAGGGTCTTGAGATCGAGCCCCAGATGAGGCTCCGTGCTCAGTGCAGTCTGCTGGAGATTCTCTCTCTCTCTCTCCCTCTGCCCCTCCACTCCCTCTTTCCCCCATCTCTCTTTCTCAAATAAATGAATACATCTTTTAAAAATATTTAAATTTCTTTAAATTTAAAACATCCCCTGGGTATCCACTGGTTCCAGACATACTTTTCCCTGACTGGATTGGATCCTGGAACAGAAGAAGAATATTAGTGGAAAAACAGATGAAATTTAAATAAGCTCTGTAGTTTAGTTACTAGTACTATACTAATGTTGATTTCCTGGTCTTGATAATTGGGCTAATGTTATCTAAGTTGTTAACATGAAAGGAATCTGAGTGGAGAGTATACATAAATTTTCTGTACTACTTTGTAGAAAGTTCTTTGATAGATATAGGGCCTCCACGATTTTAGATTTTGTGTTGTTTTTTTTTTTAAATAATAGCTTTGTTGAGATGTAATTCACATGCCATAAAATTCACTCTCTTAAAATATACAGTTCAGAATTGTGCAACCATCACCACTATCTAATTTCAGAACATTTTCATGACACTGAAAAGAGATACCATATTCATAAGCAGTCATCCTCTTCCCTAGCTCCCATCCCTTGGCAACACCTAATTTACTTTCTGTCTCTATGGATTTACCTGTTCTTGGACATTCATATAATACATGTTTTTTTGTGACTCATTTCTTTTACTTACTGTAATGTTTTCAGGAAACATTAATATTGCAACATGTGCCAATACTTCATTCATTTTTATGATTGAATAACACTGTGTTATATGGATACATCATATTTATTTACCTATTCATCAGTTCATGGGCATTGGGCTGTTTCCATTTTTTGGCTATGACAAACACTGCTACTATGAACATTCATGTGAATTTTTGTTTTGTTTTGTCTTGTTTTAATTTTATTTTATTATGTTAGTCACCATACAATACATCATTAGTTTTTGATGTAGTGATCCACGATTCATCATTTTCGTATAACACCCAGTGCTCCATGCAGTACGTGCCCTCCCTTTTTTAAAAATTTTTTATTGTTATGTTAAGCACCATACATTACATCATTAGTTTTTGATGTAGTGTTCCATGATTCATTGTTTGTGTATAACACCCAGTGCTCCATGCAGAATGTGCCCTCTTTAATACCCATCACCAAGGTAACCCATCCTCCCACCCCCTTCCCCTCTGGAACCCTCAGTTTGTTTTTCAGAGTCCATAGTCTCTCATGGTTCATCTCTCCCTCCGATTTCCCCCCTTCATTTTTCCCTTCCTTCTCCTAATGTCTTCCATGCTATTCTTTATGTTCCACAAATGAGTGAAACTATATGATAATTAACTTTCTCTGCTTTACTTATTTCACTTAGCATAATCTCCTCCAGTCCCATCCATGTTGATGTAAAAGTTGGATATTCATCCTTTCTGATGGCTGAGTAATATTCCATTGTATATATCACCACATCTTCTTCATCCATTCATCTGTTGAAGGGCATTTAGGCTCTTTCCATTGTATGGCTATTGAGGACATTGCTGCTATGAACATTGGGGTGCATATGGCCCTTCTTTTCACTACATCTGTGTCTTTGGGGTAAATAATCGGTAGTGCAATGGCTGGGTCATAGGGTAGCTCTATTTTTAATTTTCTGAGGCACCTCCACACTGTTTTCCAAAATGGCTGTACCAACTTGCATTCCCACCAACAGTGTAAGAGGGTTCCCCTTTCTCCACAACCTCTCCAACATTTGTTGTTTCTTGCCTTGTCAATTTTTGCCATTCTAACTGGTGTAAGGTGGTATCTCAGTGTGGTTTTGATTTGAATTTCCCTGATGGCTAATGATAATAAACATTTTTTCATGTGTCTGTTACCATTTGTATGTCTTCTTTGGAGAAGTGTGTGTTCATGTCTTCTGCCCATTTTTTGATTTGATTATTTGTTTTTTGGGTGTTGAGTTTGAGAAGTTCTTTATAGATCTTGGATACCAGTCCTTTATCTGTAGTGTCATTTGCAAATATCTTCTCCCATTCTGTGGGTTGCCTCTTTGTTTTGTTGACTGTATCCTTTGCTGTGCAGAAGCTTTTTATCTTGATGAAGTCCCAAAAGTTCATTTTTGCTTTTGTTTCACTAGCTTTTGGAGATGTATCTTGAAAGAAGTTGCTGTGGCCAATATCAAAGAGGTTACTGCCTATGTTCTCGTCTAGGATTTTGATGGATTCCTGTCTCACATTGAGGTCTTTCATCCATTTTGAGTATATCTTTGTGTATGGTGTTAGAGAATGGTCAAGGTTCATTCTTCTGCATGTGGCTGTCCAATTTTCCCAGCACCATTTATTGAAGAGACTGTCTTTTTTCCATTGCATATTTTTTCCTGTTTTGTCAAAGATTATTTGACCATAGAGTTGAGGGTCCATATCTGGGCTCTCTATTCTGTTCCATTGATCTATATGTCTGTTTTTGTGCCAGTACCATGCTGTCTTGGTGATCACTGCATTGTAATATAGCTTGAAATCGGTCAACATGATGCCCCCCAGCTTTGTTTTTCAAGATTTCCTTGGTGATTCAGGGTCATTTCTGATTCCATACAAATTTCAGGATTGTTTGTTCCAGCACTTTAAAAAATGTCATTGGAATTTTGATCGGGATGGCATTGAATGTATAGATTGCTCTGGATAGCATAGATATTTTAACAATGTTTATTCTTCCAATCCATGAGCATGGAACATTTTTCCATCTTTTTGGGTCTTCTTCAATTTCTTTCATGAGTGTTCTGTAGTTCCGAGAGTATAGATCCTTTACCTCTTTGGTTAGGTTTATTCCGAGGTATCTTATGGTTTTTGGTGCTATTGTAAATGGAATCATTTCTCTAATTTCTCTTTCTACAGATGCATTGTTAGTGCATAAGAAAGCAACTGATTTCGGACGCCTGGATGGCTCAGTTGGTTAAGCGACTGCCTTCAGCTCAGGTCATGATCCTGGAGTCCCGGGATCAAGTCCCGCATTGGGCTCCCTGCTTGGCAGGGAGTCTGCTTCTCCCTCTGACCCTCCTTCCTCTCATGCTCTCTGTCTCTCATTCTCTCTCTCTCTCTCAAATAAATAAATAAAATCTTTAAGAAAAAAAAAAAGCAACTGATTTCTTTTTTTTTTTAAGATTTTATTTATTTGAGAGAGAGAGAATGAGTGAGAGAGCGCGCACACATGAGAGAGGGGAAGGTCAGAGGGAGAAGCAGACTCCCTGCTCAGCAGGGAGCCCAATGCGGGACTCGATCCCAGGACTCCAGGATCATAACCTGAGCCAAAGGCAGTTGCTTAACCAACTGAGCCACCCAGGCATCCTGAAAGCAACTGATTTCTGTGCATTGATTTTGTATCCTGCCACATTACTGAATTGCTGTATGAGTTCTAGTAATTTGGGGGTGGAGTCTTTTGGGTTTCCCACATAAAGTATCATGTCATCTGCGGAAAGAGAGAGTTTGACTTCTTCTTTGCCAATTTGAATACCTTTTATCTCTTTTTGTTGTCTGATTGCTGTTGCTAGGACTTCTAGTACTATACTGAACAATAGTGGCAAGAGTGGGCATCCTTCACGTGTTCCTGATCTTAAGGGAAATGTTCTCAGCTTTTCCCCATTGAGAATGATATTCTCTGTGGGTTTTCATAGATGGATTTTATGAACTTGAGGAATGTTCCCTCTATCCCTATACTCTGAAGAGTTTTAATCAGGGAAGGATGCTGTATTTTGTCAATGCTTTTTCTGCATCAATTGAGAGGACCATATGGTTCTTCTCTCTCCTCTTATTAATGTGTTCTATCACATTGATTGATTTGCGAATGTTGAACCACCCTTGCATCCTGGGGTAAATCCCACTTGGTCGTGGTGGATGATCCTTTTAATGTATTGTTGGATCCTATTAGCTAGAATTTTGTTGAGGATTTTGGAATCCATATTCATCAGGGATATCGGTCTGAGATTCTCCTTTTTGATTGGGTCTTTGCCTGGTTTGGGGATTAAGGTAATGCTGGCCTCATAGAATAAGTCTGGAAGCTTTCCTTCTGTTTCTATTTTTTAAAACAGCTTCACAGAATAGGTATTATTTCTTCTTTGAATGTTTGGTAGAATTCCCCCAGGGAATCCAGCAGGCCCTGGACTCTTGTTTTTTGGGAGGTTTTTGATCACTGCTTCAATCTCGTTCCTGGTTATTGGCTTATTCAGGTTTTCAATTTCTTCCTGTGTCAGTCTTGGCAGTTTATAGGTTTCCAGGAAGGCATCCATTTTATCCAGGTTGCTCATCTTATTGACATAGTTGTTGATAATAATTTCTAATAATTGTTTCTATTTCCTTGGTGTTAGTCGTGATCTCTCCCCTTTCATTCATAATTTTATTAATTTGGGTCCTTTCTCTTTTCTTTTGGATAAGTCTGGCCAGTGGTTCATCAATCTTAATTTTTTCAAAGAACCAGCTTCTAGTTTTGTTGATCTGATCTACTGTGTTTCTGGTTTCTAATTCATTGATCTCTGCTCTAATCTTAATTATTTCTCTTCTAATGCGTGGCTTAGGCGTCGTTTGTTGCTTTTTCTCTAGTTCTTTAAGGTGTAGAGTTAGTTGGTGAATTCGGGATTTTTCTATTTTTTTGAGTGAGGCTTGGATGGCTATGTATTTTCCCCTTAGGACTGCCTTTGCAGTATCTCATAGGTTTTGGACCGATTTGTTTTCATTCTCATTGGTTTCCATGAATTGTTTAAGTTCTTCTTTGATTTCCTGGTTGACCCAAACATTCTTGAGCAGAGTGGTCTTTAGCTCATGTGAATGTTTTTGTGTGGAGATACGTTTTTTATTATGTTGGGTATATACTTAGAAGTTGAATTGAAAGATCATGTGGTAACTCCATGTTTAACACTTCAAGCTGTCAAACTCTTCCAAAATGGCTGCAACATTTTATATTTTCACCAGTAATATGGGGGTACCAATTTCTACATATCCTCCAAAACACTTGTTTTTGTGTGACTTTTAACCTTTAGCCATCCTAGTGGATGTGAAGTGATAACTCACTTTGGGTTTGACTTGTATTTATGTAATGACTAATGATGTTCAGCATCTTTTTGTGTGTTCATTGGCCATGTGCATATCTCTTTTTTTAAAGTAATGGCTATTCAAATCCTTTTTCCATTTTTATTTATTTTTTTTTTGCCAGTAAAATATTATATTTTTATTCACTCTTTTTTGTGAACTTTACATTTTTCTCTCACATGTTATTATGGATTTAAAGCATTTTTCTGTGTTTTAATTAACTGATGGTTGTGATGGACTCCATCATAGTACAAGGAGAAGCGGCAGAAGAAGTATTCATAGTATACTGTTGCATAATGTTTCACTACATGGCCAGTGAGGGCCCCTATTAGGAGACTTTTTTATTTTTAAACTTCTTAAGTAGTCTTGGGATGCCTGGGTGGCTCAGTTGGTTAAACATATGTCTTCAGCTCAGGTCATGATGACAGAGAGAGAGACAGAAAGCACAAGCAGCGAAAGCAGCAGGCAGAGGGAGAAGCAGGCTCCCTGCTGAGCAAGAAGCCTGATGCAGGACTCGATCCCATTACCCTGGGATCATGACCTGAGCTGAAGGCAGATGCTTAACTGACTGAGCCACCCAGGCATCCCTATTTTTTTCTTTTTTTCTCACTTGAGGTTTTGGTGTCATCATATCTAAGAAACATTTCCTAATCCAATGTAATGTAGATTTACTTCTATGTTTTCTTATAAACATTTTCTAGTTTTAGCTATTACATTTAGATTAATGATTCATTTTTCGTTAATTCTTGTATATGTTTTGAAGTAGGAGTTCTATTTCATTCTTTTGCATGTGGCTATCCAGTTATCCCAATGCCATTTATTAAAAATATCTATGTGCTATTTTTGTAATTTTCTTGTATGTGTAAGGTTATTTCAAAATAAAAGGTAAAAAACAAATTAAGAAATTGTTTTTGACTTTCAGTACTACCTCTTGGCTCTGCCATTCTGGAATCTGATCTTCCCAATGATTCTAGGGAGCCCAGTGTCATGAGAGAATGTTCTATTGGAAACTACAGAAGGCTACCATTATCAACTTTCTCAAAGATGCTAATGTCCTCTTTACCAGTGTAACTTTTTTCCCCAACTATCCACTGGACCATCCCATTGAACATAGAAAAGCAAGCAAGGAATACCTCCTTCTTATATAATAAATCCTTCCTCACAATCCCACCACTCTGAGAACTTTGACCTACTTCTGAGTGCTCTTTTAAAACAATTATCCAATTTCCACCTTATTTACTATAGCCCATTGTCACGTCCAAACTTTAAATAGCCATGCCAGCAGTGTTAGGCAATATTGCAAGTATTCTTGCTATAATGTTGAATACTGAATTATTTCAATAAATTCTCCCTTATCCATCGTATAGTCTACATCCACCCCAGTCCAAAGCCATCTTACATACAGTCCCAAGGATTCTGTGGCATTCATTAGCCAGATCCTAAATTTCTTTTATTTTAGAAATATTTCCTCCTGTACTATAGATTGTTTTCTTGCTCAGGCTGTGCTGAGCCCTGACCTTGGTTATTTTCCTTTAGGAATGCTGGGAGCAGATGATGAGTAGGATAAGCATCATATCTCAGGATATTTGTTAAATGTTTGGATCTCCAGGCAAGGGGAGACTACTCTCCTTCATCATTAACTAGGAGACTTAATTAAATAAATCATTCATTTAGTCAACCAGTACTTTTGAGTAATTACCACTTCCAGGACCTCTGCTTGTTTCTGTTTTCTGGAGATTCAAATCTACTGTTAGAGGTAATGATCTACCAAATAGTGTCAAAGTTCCTTACTAAAATTCTATAAAAATAATTAACTGGTGATTTCATCTTTTGTAACTGGATTTAATGAGTGGTTTAAACTTTAAAGTTAATGTAGCTCTTACAGGAGAACAGGAAACCAAATAGAACTGTGATTTTATTGATATATTTTACAAGACCTTGCCCCTGAACAATTTATACCTACTATTATTAACTCAGAGTTTATGTTATGTGTTCATTAAGAAAGCAATCCTGTCATGTGACAGGAGAAAATTGGTTGAAGAGAAGAAAGAAGGAAATATAAAATCCATCTAAACATATAATTACTGAACTGATATCAAAAAGACATAATAAAGCCAAGAATCAGATAGTGATAAAGCAAAAACTATTCAAAGTTAACTCTGAAGTTTTGCTAATTTTAGAATGTCTTTTTGCTCTATCACCATATTTCTAGAATTATTGTCACATTTTGAAGGAAAAGAGATGGGGGAAGAAAAAATCAGTCTCTAGCATATCTTACATTGGAGAATCAAACAGAAGAATTAAAAAAGAGATATTTAATATTATTTTTACTTGAGCTCAGTAACCTAAGAATAATGACAATGGAAAAAGGGGTCAGTATTCTTAACTTATTTTTGATCCATGGGAATTCATTCATTTTAGTATAGGGCATACATTTTTTTCCTGTGTATCTAAATTGGAAAATTAGTCATAACCCATGCAATAAGTGATTTTTACTTTGAGCCATACAGCGCATTTGTGGCTATACTTTGAAAAGTTCAAAATATTTGTTTGTTTGTTTTTGAGTTTGGCTGTTGTCAATAGTAACCCTCTATGCCACTCTGGCTCAAACTGAAGTTTTCTCTTCAGCCTACTTTTGAAAGTATCATGGGTGGAAGGGCAGCAATGTTAACTATACCAGTTTACAAGGGATATAAATGCAAATGGAATTTCACACTTCACAAAAAATAATCTAATATTTTTTTGTTTCCTCTCCCTGCAACCCTGAACTTTTCTCTTTTAATGTCCCTGTCTCCAAGAAAAGAATGTTTTCAGCAGGCTTGTAATAATGATCCAGGGAACTGGAGCCTGCCTACCCACGTGCCATGTATTGTTCCTCATGTACTAACTGGGCAAATAACAAAGAGAATTACAGTATAATCTTAATTAGCAGGAAGTAATAGGTTTGCTTATACATAATGGGAGAAGAAAAAATCTGCCCAATTCTAGCGCTTCCTCTGGGGCACTTTCTAATTTTGCCATGTGCAGAGAATAAGAAACTATAGCAATCACAAACCAAAAAGGCTACCAAAAGCTGACATCTTTTAGAAATAAAAATTTGAGTTAGTCTGCAAAAGCGTACTGACTGGCTAAGATACTGACTGAACAAATGAAACACGGAATGGGAAGTGGAGAATAAAAATAATGAATATTAGTAATTATTCCAATTTGGAACCAGTGACATACCTAGGATATTTGAAACCTCAAAGCAGATAATTTGTCAACATCTGCCATGTGGTAGAAAGCCTCTAAGATGGTACTCAATAATCCTTGCCTCTTAGTATTCATACTGTTGTGTACTCTTCTTCCATATTGTATTGGTAGGCTCAGCTCTGGGAGAGACTGGAGGGTGTTGGAGGACTGAATCCCCACCCTTAAAAAGACAGCAAGAGACCTAAGTGAAATAATATAAATAATATGCCTAATAGAGAATTTAAAATAATGATAATAAACATACTCATTGGCATTGAAAAAAGAGCCAAGGACATCAGTGAGACCCTTAACAAAGAGATAAAAAGAACCAATCAGAGATGAAGAGCACAATAAGTGAAATTAAAAATACACCTGATGAGGGTCTGGGACGCCTGGGTGGCTCAGTCAATTAAGTGTCTGTCTTTGGCTCAGGTCATGATCCTAGGGTCCTGAGATCAAGTCCTGCATTGGGCTCCCTGCTTCTCCCTCTACCTCTGCCTCTCTCTCTCTCTGTCTCTCATGAATAAATAAATAAAATCTTAAAAAAAAAAAAAAACACACTTGATGGAATAAATAGTAGGCTAGACAAAGCAAAGGGATGAATCAATGACCTAGAAGACAGAGTAATGGAAAGTAATCAAGCTAAGCAAATGAGAGGTGGGGAAATGAAGCAAGTTGAGAATAGTCAGAGAATTCAGTGACTTCATCAAACATAATAACATTTGCATTATAGGGATCCTAGAAGAAGAGAGGGAAAAGCAGGCAGAAAATTTACTTGAAGAAATAATAGCTGAATACTTCCCTAATCTGAGGGAGGAAACAAATATCCAGATCCAGGAAGCCAGAGATCCCCTAAAAAATCAACCTAAGGAGGTTGACACCAAGACACATAGTAATTAAAATGGCAAAATGTAGTGATCAAGAAAAAACTTACAAGAAGCAAGAGAAAAGAAGACAGTTACATACATGGGAAACCCCAAAAGGCTATCAGGGGATTTTTCACCAGAAATGCTGCAGGCCAGAAGGGAAGGGCATGATACATTCTAAGTACTGAAAAGGAAAAATCTGCAGCCAAGAATACACTATCCAGGAAGACTATCATTCAGAATAGAAGGAGAGATAAAGAGTTTCTTGGACAAACAAAAACTAAAGGAGTTTATGACCACTAAACCAGCCCTACAAGAAATAGTAAAGGGGCCTCTTTGAGTAGAAAGGAAAAACCAGAAGTGAGACTATTAAAAGTAAAAAACAGAAAAGCAGTAAATGTAAGTATATCTGTACAAAATAGTCCAGGGATTCACAAAATAAAAGGAAGTAAAATATGACATCCTATACCTAAAACATGGGGGAGGGGAAGTAAAGATTATGTTTAAAATTAAGTTAACATCAACTTAATACAGAGTGTTATATATGTATAAGATGTTATATATAAACCTAATGATAACCACAAATCAAAAACTAATAATAGATTTGCAAAGAATAAAAATAAAGGAATCCATGTATATCAATGAAGAAAGCCAGAAAAACCATGAAAGAGAGCAAGAGAAGAAAGGATCACTACAAAAACAACCACAAAACAAGTAACAAATGGCAATAAATACATATCTGACCACAATGTTATGAAACTAGAAATTAGCCACAAGAAAAAACCTTGAAAGAGAATAAACACATGGACATTAAATAAATGCTACTAAATAATGAATGGGTCAAAAAAAGAAATCAAAGAAAAAGAAAAAATTACATGGAAACAAATGAAAATGAAAACAATGATCCAAAATCTTTGAGATGCAAAAAAAGCAGTTCAAAGAAGGAAGTTTATAGCAATGTAGGCCTACTTCAAAAGCAAGAAAAAATTCAAGTAAAAAACCTAACCTTATTCCTAAAAGAGCTAGGGAAAAAAAGAACAAACAAAACCCCAAACCAGCAGAAAGAAGGAAATAATAAAGATTAGAGAAGAAATAAATGATATAGAAACTAAAAGAATAATAGAACAGATCAAAGAAATCAGGAGCTGGTTCTTTGAAAAGATAAACAAAATTCATAAACCTCTAGCCAAACTCATCAAGAAGGAGAGGGAGAGAGAGAGAGAGAGAGAGGACTCAAGTAAAAAAAAAATCACAAATGAAAGAGGAGAAATAGGGGCGCCTGGGTGGCTCAGTTGGTTAAGCAGCGACCTTTGGCTCAGGTCATAATCTCAGGGTCCTGGGATGGAGTCCCACATCAGGCTCCCTGCTCAGCTGAGAGCCCGCTTCTCCCTCTCCCTCTGCCTGCTGCTCTGCCTACTTGTGCTCTCTCTCTATCTCTCTGTCAAATATAAATAAAAAATCTTTAAAAAAAAAGAAAAAAAAAGGAGAGAAATAACAACCAATACCACAAAAATACAAATAATTGTAAGAATATTATGAAAAGTTTTATGTCAACAAATTGGACAACCTAGAAAAAATGGATAAATTCCTAGGAACATATATCCTACCAAAACTGAAGCAGGAAGAAATAGAAAATTTTAACAGATTTGATTATCAGCAACGAAACTGAATCAGTAATCAAAAGGTTGCCAACAAACAAAAGTCCAGGACTAAATGGCTTCACAGGCGAATTCTACCAAACATTTAAAGAAACTTAATACCCATTCTTCTCAAAATAGTCCAAAAATTAGAAGAGGCAGGAAAAGTCCCAAATTCATTCTATTAGGCCAGTATTACCCTGATATGAAAACCAGATAAATACACCACAAAAGAAAGAGAATTACTGGTCAATATCTCTAATGAACATAGTCGCAAAAATCATCAACAAAATACTAGCACACCAAGTCTGCCAATACGATAAAAAAATCATTCACCACAATCAAGTGGGATTTATTCCTAGGCTGCAATGGTGGTTCAATATTCACAAATCAACTACATCAATAAGAGAAAGGAAGGATAAAAAACCATATGATTATTTCAATGGATGAAAAAAAGCATTTGACAAAGTACAACATCCATTCATGATAGAAACTCGCAACAAAGTAGGTTTAGAGGGCATACCTCAACATAATAAAGGCCTTATGTGAAAAATCCACAGTGAACATCACACTCAATGGGGAGAAAACCTAAACCTTTTCCCCTAAGGTCAGGATCAAGGATGTCCACATTCACCACTTTTATTCAACATAGTACTGGAAGTCCTAGCCACAGCAATCTGAAAACAAAAAGAAAGAAAAGTCATCCAAATTGCTAAGGAAGAATTAAAAGTTTCACTATTTGTAGATGATATGATATGACATATAGAAAACCCCACAGACTCACCAAAGAAACAACTAGAACTGATAAATGAATTCAGTAAAGTTACAGGACACAAAATCAATCTACAGAAACCTGTTGCATTCCAATACACTAATAATGAAGCAGCAGTAAGAGAAATTAAGAAAATAATCCTATTTACAATTATACCTAAAATAATAAAATATCTAGGAATAAACCTAACCAAAGAGGTAAAAGACCTGTACTCTAAAAACTATAAAACACTAATGAAAGAAATTTAAGATGACACAAAGAAATGGAAAGACATTCCACACTCATGGATTGGAAGAACAAATATTATTAAAATATCTATACTACTCAAAGCATTCTACAGATTTAATGCATTCCTTAACAAAATGCCAACAGAATTTTTCACAGAGCTAGAGCAAATAATCCTAAATTTTGTACGAATCTCAAAAGATCCTAAATAGCCAGAGCAATCATGAAAAAGGAAAACAAAGCTGAAAATATCACAAGTTCAGACTTCAGGTTATATTAGAAACCTGTAGTAATCAAAACAGTATGGTACTGGCACAAAAAGACATATATGAATGGAACAGAATAGAAAACCAAGGAATAAAACCACAAGCATACTGTCAATTAATCTTCAACAAAGAAGGAAAGAATATACAATGGGAAAAAGTCTCTTCAACAAATGGTATTGGGAAAACTGGACAGTTACATGCAAAAGAACTAAATTGAACTACTTTTTGCACCATATACAAAAATAATCTCAAAATGGATTAAAGATCTAAATGTGAGACCTAAACCATCAAAATCCTACAAGACAGCAAAGGCAGTAATTTCTCTGACATTGGCCAATGCAACATTTTTCTAGATATGTCTCCTGAGGCAAGAAAAATAAAAGCAAAAATCAACTATTAGGACTTCATCAAAATAAAAAGCTTTTGCACAGCAAAGGAAACAATCAACAAAACTGAAAGGCAGCTTACACAAAGGGAGAAGATATTTGCAAATTACAGATCTGATGAAAGGTTAGTGTCCAAAATACATAAAGAACTGATACAACTCAAAACCCCAAAGCCAAACAATCAAATTAAGAAATAGGCAGAAGACATGAAGAGACATTTCTCCAAAGAAGATATCTAGATGGCCAACAGACACATGAAAAATGCTCAGTTTCACTCATCATCAGGGAAGTGCAAATCAAAACTACAGTGAGATATCACCTCACAACTGTTTAACAAAATAAGTCATACATATGATTTCACTCATGTGGAATTTAAGAAACAAAACAAATGAGCAAAGGGAAAAATAAGAGAAAAACAAACCAAGAAACAGATTCAACTATAGGGAACAAACTGATGGTTATCAGAGGGGAGGTGGGTGGGGGATGGGTGAAATAAGTGATGGAGGTTAAAAAGTACACTTAGCATGAGGAGCACTGAGTATTGTGGAGAATTATTGAACCACTATATTGTATACCTGAAACTAATATAACACTGTATGTTAACTATACTGGAATTAAATTCAATAAAAAGATAAATTGCCAACATACACACAATTTGAAAAATAAAAGGAATACTATACTACAAAAAGGAATAAGGATTAACATTTTTAATTGCATTAAAAAGCATTTTTAAAATGTTTTAATTACATTAAATTACATTAAAATGCTTTTTTTTCCTGAAAAGGGAATAATTTATATCTATGTATGCACTTTTGCAGTAATGAATACATTGTGATTTCTATTTTTGAGACCTCTGCAAATATGACAATTTTGTTAAAATTTATCTTCTTTTTGAGTATTTATCTTCAATATACAGTACAGTCATATTTGTCTATCTTACTTTAGTTATTTAAAGATTGCTTATTAACATAATTTTGAAAAAAAGTTTATATAATGCAACAAATATAAAATGGTCAAGAAAATCTTATCTACTCTCTTTCTTCTCCTTTATTATTATGTTTTTAATCCTGTTCATAATAAACCATACTAAAATTTCTTTACTCTTTATCATATCAATGCTTATAAAAAGGTTGTCATCTTTCAGCCCTGTGACATTGGAAGCTTTTTTCATTTCTAGTATACATTCTCTGGATGTGCTAGTTTGAATTTCTTTAGAACTTTTCTTAACAGTATGTGATGTTGAAGACATATGTTTTCAACTAGATATGACCATATTCAAATACTGCTCCAATAACATCCTTTTCTGCTTTATAAAAATATTTCTTTTTTTATAAAAATATTTCTTTGTTGAACCCCACACTGGTTCTGGTCAATGCCACTTCATGTTGGCACAGATATCCAACTTCAAAATTCTTAAGGAAATTTGTTCAGAATAAGTATGAAGCAGTTGTTCATATTGCAAAAAAAAGTGCAGAACCCAAGTTCCTGCAGTAAAAAAATGCACAACTATTTATTCAATAATTTTTAAAGATTTATTTATTTGAGAGAGAGAGACAGAGTACATGGGGTGGGGCAGAAGGAGAGGAAGATAATCTCAAGCCGACTCTGTGCTGAGCAAGGAGCCTGATGTGGGGTTCGATCTCATGACCCTGAGATCATGAACCAAGCCCAAATCAAGAGTCTGACACTTAACCAACTGAGCCACCAAGTGCCCATATTCGATAGTTTTTACTGTCAACCACTACTGAATGGTCAAACTTGAACTTTGACCATTCAGTAGTAGACTTAATAATTAAAATTTTACTAAAACCAAAACATCTGTAAAAGGTACAGTTTAGACAATCGATAAACTGTAAAGCTGATGCAACTCTATTTCACTGATATGGTTGTTTTTTTTAAGTTTTAAGATAAAAAATTAACACTTAAAGAAAAAATTTAAAATTTAAAGATTGTAAAAGAGAATCAACCAACCAGTAAAAAGATAGAATAAACTTTTATTTAAAAATATTAGGTATGATGGGGTGCCTGGGTGGCTCAGTCATTAAGCATCTGCTTTCGGCTCAGGTCATGATCCCAAGGTCCTGGGATCAAGCACTGCATCGGGCTCCCTGCTCCACAGGAAGCCTACTTCTCCCTCTCCCACTCCCCCTGCTTGTGTTCCCTCTCTCGCTGTCTCTCTCTCTGTCAAATAAATAAATAAAATCTTAAAAAAAATAAGAAATAAAAATAAATAAATAAAAATATTAGGTATGAGAAGGCCAGGAAGGGTGGATCCTTTTCTCCTCCCTCCTTGGTATACCATTTACAGGCCTTCCAGGAAAACCCAAAGATAGAGTCACCCTATCATGGTGTTTTTTTTTAATCTGTAAAAATGGGAATTTTTTTCAGCTCACCCATATTTTCATCTACTACATCATGTTTTCTTCTGTTCTAATTTTTATTATCATTTTCTCAGGAATTCCTACTACCCGTGTTGTCAAATAGCTATTTTCTGTTTTCATATCTTTCATCCTTTTTCTCTTTTTTAAAAAAGATTTATTTATTTGAGAGACAGAGAGAGAGAGAGAGAATGAGCGGGGCTGGGGAGGGAGAGAGCAGAGGGATAGAAATCCTCAAGCAGACTCCCCACTGAGCATGGAGCTCCACATGAGGCCTGATCCCAGGACACTGAGATCATGACCTGAGCTGAAATCAAGAGTCAGACACACCCCAACAACATGATGTGGCTTTCTCTGGACTCCTTCCTAGCACTGATATCAGTTGCATCATATTTTGTCTTGTTTCTTCAAGAAAAGCCCTGCCATTGTCCCAATTTTTCACTTCTTATACCTGTTTAAAACTTTAAGTCTCAAGAAGAGTTACTTTTGAAGACTGATGATATGTTGTAGCTGAACACATTCTAGAAGGATGTCTCCTCTGGCCTTTGTCCTTAGAACTAAATCAAGCAAAAATACTTCATCACTTTTCAGGGATGTACTCTGCTTTTTATTTATTTATTTATTTATTTATTATTTATATTATTATTTATTCATTCATTCACTTATTTGAGAGTGAGAGAGAGTGAAAGAGAGCACACAAGCAGGGGGGAGAGAGAGAAGTAGGTTCCCTGCTGAGCTGGAGCCCAACATGGGGCTCGATCCCAGGATCCTGGGACCATGATCTGAGCTGAAGGCAGATGCTTAACTGACTGAGCCACCCAGGTGCCCCTGTACTCTGCTTTTTCAGAAAATGGAATTGTGTATCTATCTTTGATCTTTGTATACCTCCTAATTTTAACCTTTTTATTTGCACCACATTTCTAGCAGAAAGTCTTCTAAATGTGAGGCACATGAGGGGGACCCTTCCTTAAGTTTCAATTCCAATGCACCAACTTTTTAAGATTTTATTGGGATTTTGGATAAAAATGGGAGAAATTTAGAAGCCTGTTCTTAACTCCTCATCTTGATAAGAATTCTTTTAAATGTTGTAAAACTTGTCTTTATCTTAAGAAAAAATTAACTGAACAGTTTAGGGGCACAGTGGTTAAGCATCTGCTTTCAGGTCAGGTCAAGATTCCATGGTCCTGGGACCGAGCCCCTTGTCAGGCTCCCCACTCAGCAGGAGAGTCCGCTTCTCCCTCTCTCTCTGACCTTCCCCCTGCTTGTGCTCTCTCACTCACTTTCTCTCTATTTCAAATAAATAAATAGAATCTTTTTTAAAAATTAACTAACACTTTAAAAATACTATATATTTTTTTCCTCTTATTGCATTTTTTTCCTTTTCTTTAAGAAACAGATCCTTGATTGGTCCTCAGTAAGACAAACCAATGGAGATTAGATTAAATTAAATACTCATTTATTATTTACTACATCTAGGTTATATAGGCTCTAAACTTATATTTATATTTTCTTTGTATGCTTATAGGCCAAAACATAAGGATTAAAAAATATATGCATTTCTATAAAGTTTGGAAGTTTTTTTTTTTATTAAAAACAAAAACAAAAACAAAACTAAAGAGCTAGCTTAAGTATACTGAAACTTCAAATCTTTACCAACCAAAAACAAAATCCAGACCATTTTACATTGAGTAAATAAGTGGAAGTTTTAAGAAGTATTTATTTGTAGAGGATGAGATTTAGTCTTTTATTTATTTAACAGCACCATGTGATTATTACATAACAACAAATTTATGGTAAGCATATCTAAAAAATATTCATTATAAACCACAGAGGTTATTATCATAGGAGATTATAATTATATTATCAAGATACAGTATCATTTCAGAATATAAGCATCCAAAATACCATTAATATATAATTTGAACAGAAATTATAACATAAATACATTCATATTTCCTTGGTAGTGACAATTTAGAGGTGTTATTGCTGTGTTATTGCTAAAATAATGTTCTCATTTTAAGAGTTTCTTGCAGAGCTCTTGATAGTGTTACTATTTTATTTCTCTAAGATGTATTTGCACTTTAAATTGTATGTTTAAAAATTATTTTCCTATAAAGTCATATTAGTCTCAGAACAAAGCCTCAGCTGTATAAAATTCCATGAGCTAATTGTCAATTAAATCCTAACATATTTACCATGGTGGTAACAAAGTGCATAGATATAACAAAAAGGCATTATACTTGGGATTATACATTTGGGAATTCTTGTGTAAGCTCATTGGAATGAAATTTGGCTCAATTCCTTTTTCTCACCAGCATAAAACTGTATATTTTAGCATTTAATAAGAGTACTCAACAAGTTACATACCTTTTTTATGCAAAACAATTTAAATGATAACAATGACTACATGTATCAAGTTATTAATGAGATATTTTCATTAAATTCAATAAATTTAGTGGATTGAATCAAACGAGCAGTAGTTCTGTACCTCACTTTTCTTACTCAGTAAGAGAGCCAACTAAAGGAGAACGGCTATAAAATTGCAGCAGAAAAACTTCAGTGTTTCTCTATATATTTCTGCAGAAAGAGAAAGCAAAGGGACTGTATTATATCTATGCCTAGTATGTCCCAGGCAATCCCCAAGGGATTTGCATATGAAATCTCATTCAATCCTTTCTTATGTTTACATTATTATACAATTTTACAGACCAGGAAATTGAGGGTCTAAAAGGCTGATCATTTCAGCCAAGCTAGAAGATGGAAGTTATCCCAGATTCCTTCTCCTGATTTTCCCTCACATTCAGAAGAGTTCTATTTTTATTTCCTCAATATGCTTTCATTCTTATTTTCCTTATTATCCTTATTTATACTCTGCTAGTTAGGTTTTTATCTTATTTCATCTAGTGTATTGCAATAGCTTCTTATCTGGTCTTTCCGACTCCAATCTTCCTCCTCAAACCAGGCACTAAAAATGTTGATAGAACACTTTATATAAAATACAAATCAGAGAACATAATTTCCTTTCTTACAACCCTGTAATTTCAAGCCTAAACATCTAAGCATGGCATATAAAAACTCCATATGTGGCTCCTAACAATTTTTCTACAATCACTCTCTCACATTGTATGCTTTAATAAAATAGAAATTTTGGTAGTTTTTGTTCAATCTATTTTATGCTTGCCCTTGGTATGCACATAGTGCACATAGCGCATACCAAGGGCAAGCATCCTTTTTTTCTCATATTTCTGTACTTAGATAACACTTAATCTTCCTTTTAGATGTCATCCTCTCCAGGAAGATATTGATCCTTTTTAAAACTAAGTGTTCCATATATTTCCATAGTATCCTGTGGAAAGCTCTATAATCGCATTTACTGATTGCACCAAATTATTATTTGAAACTTCTGGATAAAATTGAAAATCCATGTTATTTAGAAATCTACAGTTGGAAGTATAAATATTTTTATTCATTGAGTTTATGCTTTCATAAATCTGGCATGGTTTTTTTTTTTTTTTTAAAGATTTTATTTATTTATTTGAGAGAGAGAGACTGAGAGAGAGAGAGCACATGAGAGGGGAGAGGGTCGGGAGGGTCAGAGGGAGAAGCAGACTCCCTGCCGAGCAGGGAGCCCGATGCGGGACTCGATGCGGGACTCGATCCAGGGACTCCAGGATCATGACCTGAGCTGAAGGCAGTCGCTTAACCAACTGAGCCACCCAGGCGCCCCTGGCATGGTTCTTATTAAAGTTCCCTCTGGATTCAGCAAATTTAGGACTCTATCTTCTGACTACTTGAATAAAAATGTCATACAATTCGAAAACCATTAGTTTCTTTACACAAAGAGAATTATTTTAATTTTTAAAATTTTTATAATTATTAAATATTAAAAGTACTTCTTTAAATATTCTTTGAAAATTGTTTTCTAAATTATATTTATGCTTGAACTCAATATCTAAATTTTGAAAACTTTCTTTGATTGGATCTGGTATAGGGAGTCAATAGCTCCTTTTGCTTCCCATGACCACACATAGAGAATTTTCAAGAAAGCACTGGATTCCACATTATGCTGTTTGAGAATCATTGACTTATTGCAGCACTTTATAATGCATCTAAAAAAATAAACTTATTCTTATTATCTAAACACTGTCTTTTATTTTGTAATAGTTGGACACATAGTTTACATAAACTCAACCTCTTCCTTTAAAAACTGTATGGGAATGATGTCAGCAAGAGGGTGAATAGGTGGCTCCAGGCCTTTCTCCCATGGGGATATCAAATAAACAATAAATGGATCAAAATACCTTTGTGAGGGTTCCAGAAACAAGCTAAAAAACTGCAGCAAACAAGTGAACACCTAAGTAAGAAAAAATTGCACTGAAACCAATAGGAAATTCCCTGATACAGTGCTCATTTTGCCCCACCTCTTTTCTAGTGCAGAATGAGTGATCAGGAGGAGGATATCTATTTTCCAGCTTTTTACTCCAAACAAAATGGAAATATTGGAGCTTGCTTGCAATGTTCTGGATTTTGGGGGGATGCCTTAGGGACTGATTTATGTTTCAGATGACTTGAGCATTGATTGGAATGGTGGAATACTATGGATATTATTTTGGAAACTGCTGAAAACTGGCAGGCATCATGTCAGGTTAGAACTGCAGGAGGTCTGCAGAGCCCTAGATACCCAAAGACAGAGGATGATATATAGAGGAATACAATGGAAATCCAAGTCTTTGGCAATAAAACAGGAGTGAGACTCTTAGGAAAACCAACACATTTAAAGCAGCCATACAGGGAAATGTAATAAAAACAAATGCACGAGGCCAGGAATAATGCATCACCAAAAATACTTTGAGAAAATCATGCATCTTTAAGCCAGAATGAATAGAAAGTTCTTTCTCTGCACAAAGTTAGTCTGTAAAGACCAGGAAAGATGACTGATTTTTCAGATATCCAAATCCCAACAAAAGATTACAAAGCATAAAAAGAAAGAGGAAGACATGCCCCATTCATAGGAGCAAAATAAATCTTCAAAAAGCCTCTGACTTGCTTGACAAAGAATTTAAAACAGTTTATGTTTAATGAACTAAAAGAGAACACAGACAACTAAATGAAACCATGAGTAAAATGAGAATATAAACAAAGAAAAAGTAATTATTGAAAAAAAAAATTCTGGAGCTCAAAAATACAATAAATGAAATAAAAAATTCACTGGAGAGTTTAATGTCACACTTGAATAGTCAGAAGAAGGTATCAGCAAACTTGAATTCAATTACTTGAAATGATCAAATTAAAGGAGCATACTGAACAACAACAAAACAACAACAAAAAGTTAACAGAGCCTAAGAGACTTATGGGATAGCTCCAAAAAGATCAATATACTCATTATAGGAGTCTCAGAAGGAGGAGAAAGAAAAAAGGTAGGGAGCTTATTTGAATAACTTGTAACGACCAACCCTCCCCACCCCAAATTTGAGGAAAGGAATGAAAAATAAAAGAAAGGCAATGAACTTCAAGTAGGATAAATTCACAATGAAACCCACACAGAGACAAATTACAACCAAACTGTTGAAGATCAAAGAAAAAGATAATATCAAAGCAGCAAAAGAGGGGCACCTGGGTGACTCAGTCAGTTAAACATCTCCCTTCAGCTCAGGTCATGATCTCAGGGTTCTGGGATAGAGTCCTGTGGGGGCTCCCTGTTCAGTGGGGAGCCTGCTTCTCCCTCTCCCTCTGCATCTCCCCTCCTCTTGAGCTCTCTCTCTCCTCTCTCTCTTTCTCTCTCTCAAATAAATGAATAAAATCTTTTTTAAAAAAAAGCAACAAAAGAAAAAGTGACTTGCTATGTATTAGGGATCCTATAGAAGATTGGGTTAGAGGGGCACCTGGGTGGCTCAGTTATTAAGCGGCTGCCTTCAGCTCAGGTCATGGTCCCAGGGTCCTGGGAGCCCTGCATTGGGCTCCCTGCTCAGTGGGGAATCTGCTTCTTCCTCTCCCACTCCCCCTGCTTATGTTCCCTCTCTCACTGTGTCTCTTTCTGTCAAATAAATAAATAAAATCTTTAAAAAAAGAAGAAGAAGAAGATTGGGTTAGAGAAGAAATCAGAAAGGAAATTAGAAAATATCTTGAGACAAATAAAAATGAAAACATAACACATCAAAACATGGAAGGCAAGGAAAGCAATGCCAAGAGGGAAATTTACAACTGTAAATGTTTACATTGAAGAAGAAAAAAAGATCTCAAATCAACAACCCAGCTTTCATCTTAAGGAACTGTTAAAGAAAAACAAACTAAGCCTAAAATTATCAGAGGAAGGAAATAATAAAGACTAGAACAGTGATAAATAATAGAGAAAATGAAACAAACATTAAAAATAGAGAAAAATCACAAAAGCAAGAGTTCTTTGAAAAAAACCAACAGACATTTACCTACATTCACTGAGAAAGAAAAATTAAAGACTAAAATAACAAAAACCAGAGTGAAAACCAGGGACTCTACAACCTCTTTCAGAGAAATGAAAAGGACCATAAGAGACTACAAAATATTGTATGTTGACAAAACAGATAACTGAGATGAACTGTATAAATTCCAAGAAAAACAACCTACCAAGACTAACTCATGAAAAATAGAATTCTGAATAGACCTACTACGCAGGAGATGAAGTCAGTAATCAAAAACCTCCCAACACAAAGAAGCTCAGGGACAGATTTATTGCTGAATTTTTTTTAATATTGAAAGGAGAATTAATACAGGTCCATAAGTACAGAGACCAAACTGATGGTTGCCAGAAGGGCGTAGGATAGGTGGATGTGCAAAATGGGTGAAGAGGTAGGGGAGCTACAGGCTTCCAGCTATGGAATGAATAAGTCATGAGGACAAAACATACAGCATAAGGAATATATTAAATGGTATTAAAATAGTATGTGGTGACAGAGAGTGGTTATACTTGTGGTGAGCATAGCATGATGTATATATCCATTAAATCACTATGTTGTATACCTGAAACTAATGGAACATTGTGTGTCAAATATACTTCAATTTAATTAATTAATTAATTAATTAATTAATTAAAGGATCCATGCAGACAAAAAAAAATGCCACTGTGTCAAACTGACACTAGCTGTAATTAGGTCACCTTCATGCTCAATGGGAATCAGAAAAGCCAACAAGCACTTTTTCATCATTTCTCCCAAATCCCTAAAATCCTTCCAAACTATTTCCATTTTCTCACTAGGATAGACACACTAAGACAAAAGGAAAAAAAAAAAATTAATACTAACACTTTTCAAACTCTTCCAAAAAATTGAAGTGAAGAAAATAATTCCAAACTTATCTTATGAGGCTAGCATTACGCTGATATCAAATCCAGAAAAGACTCTGTAAGAAAACTATAGACCAATATCCCCATAAACAATGCTGCAAAAATCCTCAACAAGAATATTAGGAAATGGGTTTCAACAGCACATTAAAAGGATTATACATTATGATAAGTAGGATTTATTGAGGGATGCAAGGATATTTCAACACACAAAAATCAATCAATGTAATATATCACATTAACAGAATGACAGAAAAAAAAACCCTTATGATCATCTCAATTGTAGAGAAAGCACTTGACAAAATTCAGCAGTGTTTCATGATAAAAGCACTCAACAAACCAACAATAGAAGGAAACTATCCCAACATAATAAAGGCCATATTTGGAAAGCCCACAACCAGTATCATACTAAGTGGTGAAATACTGAAAGCTTTCCCTCTAAGATAAGGAACGAGACAAGGATTCTTGTTTTTTTGTTGTTTTTTTTTTTTGTTTGTTTTGTCATTCCTACTTAACATAGTACTGGAGGTCCTAGCCAGAACAATTAGACAAGAAAAAATAAGAAAGGTTTTTAGTTGGAAAGGAAAAGTAAAATTATTTCTTTTTTTTTTTAAAGATTTTATTTATTTATTTGTGAGAGAGAATGAGAGACAGAGAGCACGAGAGGGAGGAGGGTCAGAGGGAGAAGCAGACTCCCCCCTGAGCAGGGAGCCCGATACGGGACTCAATCCCGGGACTCCAGGATCATGACCCGAGCCGAAGGCAGTCGCTTAACCAACTGAGCCACCCAGGCACCCCAGTAAAATTATTTCTATTCACAGAAAATGCGATCTTAAAACTCTAAAGATTACACACACACACACACACACACACAACCTGTTAGAATTAATAAATGAATTCAGTAAAGTAGCACAGTAAATAATTAACATATAAGAATCAGTTGCATTTCGGTATGCTAACAATGAACAATTTGAAAAGAAAATTAAGAAAACAATTTCATTTACAATAATGTCAAAAAGAGTAAGTTACTTAGGAATAAACTTAATGCAGAAGGCAAAAGACTTATACACTGAAAACTACAAATGTTTCTGAAAGATATCACAAATGAAAAGACATCCTGTATTCATAGATTGGAAAACTTAATAGCATCAACATGTCAATAACATGAGAAGTAATCCACAGATTTTGTGCTATCCATACCAAAATCCCAATGGCATTTTTTGCAGAAATAAAAAAAAAATCCATTCTAAATTTCATATGTATTTTCAGTGTACCCTGAGTATCCAAAGCAATCCTGAAGAAAAAAAAAAGAACACAGTTGAAAGCCTTACATTTTCTGATTTCAAAGCTTACTAAAGATACAGTAATCAAAACAGTGTAATACAAGCATAAAGACAGGTACAGAAGAACAGAATAGATTTAAAGCCCAGATAAATCCTCACATACATGGTCAAATGCTTTTTGAATAGGAAAGGGCAATTTTTTCAACACATAGTTCTGGGAAAACTGTATATTGGAATGCAAAGGAATGAAGTTGGATCCTTATCTCTTACCATATACAAAAAATTAATCAAAAATAGATCAAAGTAAAACCTAAAACTATAAACCCTCAGAAGAAAACATAGGGGAAATCTTCATGACATTGGATTTCCAATGATTTCTTGAATATAAGACCATAAGCACAGGCAAGAAAGGTGAAAAAAGATAAACTGGGCTACATTAAAGTTAAAACTTCTGTGAATCAAAGGGTACAATCAATAGAGTGAAAAGGCAACCTGCAGAATGGGAGAAATATTTGCAAATTCAGTGAAGCAGCAGAATCTAATAAGGGATCAATATCCAGAATATATAAAGAATTCCTGCATGCAACTCAACAGCAAAAACCAATCCCATTAAAAATGAGGAATGGACATTTGAATAGACATTTCTCCAAAGAAGACATGCATATGACCCACAAGCATATGAAAAGATGCTCAACATCACTAACCATTTGGAATACAAGTCAAAACTACAATGACATATTATTGCACATCCATTAGGATGACTGATGACAAAAAGAAAAAACAGAAAATAACAAATGTTGATGAAGATGTGGCAAATTGAACCCTTGTGCACTGTTGGGAATGAAAAATGATGCAGCTGTTATGGAGAATAGCTTGGCAGTTCTTCAAAAAGTTAAAAATAGAATTACCATATGGCCCAGCAATTACACTTCCAGGTTATATCCAAAAGAATTGAAAACAGTCTTGAAAAGATATTTGTACAACTATGTTTATAGCAACATTATTTACAATATCCAAATGGTGAAAGCAACCCAAGTATGCACTGATGGGCAAAATGTGGTATATACATACAATGGAATATTGTTTATCCTTAAAAGGGAAGGGAATTTTGACACATCCTATGACATGGAAGAATTCTGAGGACATTATGCTAAGTCAAAAAAGCCAGTTACACAAAGACAAATATTGTATGATTTCACTTATGTGAAATGTGAAAAAAACTCTATTTTTTTTTTCTTAATTTGATGTACTAAGGATTTTCAGTTTCATAGCTTTTTAAAAAGTTAACTTTTGGATATATTGATCTTCCTATTTTATACTTGTTTTCGCCTTCATTTTTTCTGATTTATCTTTATTCTTCCCTCTCTTCTACTTACCTCTGTTTTTTATTTGCTATGTTAAAAAGTGTCTTTAATAGATATTTAGTCAATTTAGCTTATTTCATATTATATTTATTTTAATGGTATAAATTTCATCTAAGTATGCAGCCAACAATTTTTATTATGACATGTTTTCATTCTTATTTAGTTCAAGTATTTTCTCATTTTTATTGAAATTTCTCCCTTGATGTGTTATTTTTAAGTAAACTAACTTTCTAATTGATGCAGATTTAATATTTTCTTTTTGTATTGATTTCTAGCTTAATTTCAGTGTGGCAAAAATATATTCTGCATATTCTCTTTCTGAAGTTCCATTTTTTATTGTTGAGACTTTATGGATCATATAATAATTTTTATAATGTTCCATGTGAACTTGAAATAATATACATACATTCTGCAATTGTTGGAGCAGTGCAGTATACATTGACAAGGTTTATTTTGTTAAGTGTTCAAATTTCTTATTTTTCCCCTGCTTTTTATATCAGTTGCTGACATGGGTGTATTAAAAATATTTATTGTGATAGTTAATTTGACTAACTTTTAGCTATTTAGATTTTTTGCTTTATATATTTGAAATCAATTATTATTTGTTTACATAAAAATCTATAATTATTTCATTTTCCAAATTAATTATTTTATTTTTATAGTGTGTCCTTTTTATATCTAGTGGTGAGTTTTGTTTTAATGTCTACTTTGATATTTGAATAGCTTCACTACTTCTGGATAATGTTTCCGTACTTTTTTCTATGAGTGTGTGTGCACACATGTGTATGTATATGTATTTTCTAAACTCATAAATTATTACATTTACTATACAATTAGTACTTACATAAATTTATCCACATAATGATTCTTTCTTTTGCTGTTTATCTGATCCTGCATCTTTGAGCTTCCTTCTGGAATAAATTTTCTTCTACCTGAGAACACTTATTCAAACTCATTAATATATATGTATTTGTTAAAATTTCTGTCAGCTTTAATTTTTCTGAAATAATCTTTGTTTCAACCTGATATTTTGTTTAGTATAGAATTTTCAACTGGCAATTTTCTTTCACCACTATTGAAATATATTCTATTGTCTTCTGACCTATTTTATTTGTCTTTAGGAGTTCGTTGTCAGTCTTATTTCTATGCAAATTTTAAAATATTTCTCTTTGTTATTTATTTTCAGTAATTTTATTATTATGTTTTTACATAAGATTGAATGGTGCCTCCCCAAAATTCATACTTTCCCAGAACTTCAGCATTGATCTTATTTGGAAATAGCATCTTTGCAAATGTAATTAAGGTAAGGATAAAGACTAGTTCATATTGGATTAGGATAGGCCTTAAATGATATGTGAATATCCTTATAATAGACAGAAAAGGACAAATAGAGGAAGAGAGAATGCCACATGTTGAAAGAGAGATTATAATTATAAAGCTACAAGTCACAAAATGTCAAGAATTGCTGGGAGACATCAGAAGGTAAGAAATGGTAAGGAATGAGTCTTCCATATTGTCTTCAAAGGAAGCATAGCCTAACTGACATCTGGATTTCAGACTTCTTGCATCCATAATAGTGAGAAAAAATTTTATGTTGTTTGAAACCACTAAGTTTGTGTCAATATTTTTATGACACTTATAGGAAAGTAATATAATGTTTAAGTGTGTGTGTGTGTGTGTTTATGTTTGTTCTTTAGTTGGAACATGCAGCACTTCTTGAAACTATACTATAATGACATCATTTCTGAAACATTCTCAGAAATTTTCTTCAAATATTTCGGATCCTTTACCTTTATTATCAATCTGGGACTCCAACTACATCCTAAAAGACATTTTCACCATGTTCACATATAATTCAAACACCTCCTACATTTTTATCATTTCTGTTTTCCATGTTTCACTCTGGCTTTTTAAATCTTATAAATATACCAGTTAAGCAAATCTCACTTCAGTTGTCTAATCTATAAAACCCATTCATGAGTTTAAAAAAATTTTTTCAATTTATTTAAACTAGAAAAGAAAGTGTTTTACTCTTTTATCTCACCTGACACCCCCTACCTTTTCAGTCTGTTCTCTATATCTATGAGCTTGTTATTGTTGTTTGGATTCTCTGTATGAGTGAGATCATATGGTATTGGTCTTTCTCTGTCTCACTCATTTCACTTAGCCTAATGCCCTCAAGTCCATCCATGTCACAAACGGCATGATGTCATTTTTTTGTTTTTATGGCTGAGTATATTGTATATTTATAAACAATACATTGTATATGTATACCACAAATTCTTTATCCATTCATCCATCAGTGGAAACTTAGGTTTTTTTCCATATTTTGGCTAATGTAAGTAACACTGCAGTGAACATTGGGTAGATATATCTTTTTGGATTAGCGTTTTTGTTTTCTTTGGACAAATATACAGAAATGAAATTGCTGAATCATATGGTATTTTTGTTTTTAACTTTTGAGGAACTTACATAATGTTTTTCATGATGTTTACGCCAATTTATATTCCCACCAACAGTGCATGAGTGTTCTCTTTTCTCCACATCCTTGCCAATACTTGTTATGTCTTTTCTTTCTGATAAAAACCATTGTAACAGGTATAAGGTGATATTTCATGGTGGTTTTGATTTGTATTTCCCTAATTATTAGTAATGTTGAACATTTTTTCATGTACCCGTTGGCATTTGCATGTCTTCTTTGGAAAACCCTGCTCAAGACTTCCTATTTTGTAATTGTTTTTGCTATTGAGTTGTATGAGCTCTTTATATATTATGGATATTAGCCCTCTATTAGGTATATGACTTACAATTATTTTCTCCCATTCAGAAGGTTACCTTTTCATTTTGTTGTTGGTTTCCTTTGCCATCCAGAAACTTTTTAGTTTGATGAAGTCCTCCTTGTTTATTTTTTCTTTTGTTGCTTTTGCTTTTGGGGTCAGATTTTTAAAAAATCATTGCCAAGATCAATGTTAAAGAGATTACCACCTATGTTGTCTTCTAAAAGTTTTAGAATTGAGGTCTTATACTCAAGTCTTTAATACATTTTGAGTTAATTTTTCTGTGAGGTGTAAGATAGTGGTGCAGTTTCACTCTTTTGTGTGTAGCTGTCCAATTTTTTCAACATCATCTATTGAGAAGACTGTCCTTTCCCTACTGTACATTTTCATTTTCTTTGTTATAAATTATTTTACCATATGTACATAGGTTTATTCCTGGGCTCTCTATTCTGTTCCATTGATCTATATGTTTGTTCTTTTCACAATACCATGCTGCTTTGATTACTATATCTTGGTAAAATAATTTAAAATCAAGGAGTGTGATGCCTCCTGCTTTGTTTTTCTTTCTCATGATTGCTTTGGCTACCTGAGGTTTTTTGTGTCTCCATACAAATTTTAAAATTGTTTGTTCTATATCTGTGAAAAATACCTTTGGAATTGTGATAGGAATTTTGCATTGAATATATTGCATTGAATATGAATATATTGCTTTGGGTCATATGGAATTTTAACAATGTTAATTCTTCCAATCAATGAGCACAAAATATTTCATTTATTTGTGTCTTCTCCAGTTTCTTCCATTAATGTCTTATAGTTTTCAATATAGAAAGTTTTAGCCTCCTTGGTTAAATTTATTCCTAGGTATTTTATTCTTTTTGATGCAATTGTAAATGGTATTTTTTAAAATTTCTCTTTTTTGATAGTTTATTATTAATGAAAAAAATGCAACAGATTTTTGTGTATTGATGTTGTATCCTGTAAATTTACTGAATTCATTTATTAGTTCTAAAACTTTTTGGTTGTTTCTTTAGAGTTTTCTATATATAGTATCATGTCATCTGCAGATAGTCACAATTTTATTTCTTCCTTTCCAATGTGGATGTCTTTGATTTCTTTTTTCCTGCTGAATTTTTCTGGCTAAGATTTCCAATGCTATGTTGGTTTTTGGGGTTTTTTTTTTGGTTGTTGTTGTTATTTTTCCTTTTCTCCAATGTTATGTTGAATAAAATGGTGAGAACAAGCATCCTTGTCTTGCTCCTGATTTTAAAGGAAAGGCTTTCAGCTTTTCACTATTAAATATGATATTAGCTGTGGGTTTGTGATATATGGCCTTTATAATGTTGAGGTACATTCCCTCTGTACCCACTTTGTTGAGAGTTTTTATCATAAATGGATGTTGAATTTGTCAAATGCTTTATCTGCATCTATTAAGATGATCATATCATTTTTATCCTTTACTTTGTTAATGTGGTATATCATGTTGACTGATTTGCAGATGTTGAATCATGCTTGCATGCCTTAAATAAATCCCACTTGATTGTGGTGTATGATCCTTTTAGTGTATTATTGAATTTGTTTGTTAATATTTTGTTTAGGATTTTTGCATCTATGTTCATCAGGGTTATCACCTGTAATTTTCTCTTTTTGTGGCACTCTTGTCTGGTTTTGGTATTAGGGTAATTCTGGCTTTGTAAAATGTGTTTGGAAGTATTCTTTCCTCTTTTTTTTTTTTTTTTTTTGGAAGAGTTTGAGAAGGATTAGTATTAAGTCTTCTTTGAATGTTTGGTAGAATTCACCAGTGAAGCCATCTGATTGTGGACTTTTGTTTGTTGGGAGGTTTTTGATTATTGATTCAGTCTGCTTGCTAGTAATTATTCTGTTTCAATTTTCTATTTTATCACAATTCAGTCTTGGCAGATGTATGTTTCTAGTATCAATTTCTCCTAGGTTGTCCAAACTGTTGGTATATAATTGTTCTTAGTCTTTCATGACCCTTTGCATTTCTGTGGTATAACTTGTAACATCTCTTCATTTCTGATTTTATTTGAGCCCTCTTTTTTTCTTGATGAGTATAACTAAAGGTTTATTTTGTTTATCTTTTCAAAAAATCAGCTCTTAGTTTCATTGATCTTTTCTATTTTCTTTTAAGTCTCTATTTCATTTATTTCTGTTTTAATCTTTGTTATTTTCTTCCTTCTACTAACTTGGGCTTTGTTTTCCTTTTTTTTTTTCTAGTTTCTTAAAGTGGGAAGTTAGGTTGTTTATTGAGACTTTTCTTATTTCTTAAGGTAGGCATTTATTGATGTAAACTTCCCTCTTATAACTGCTTTTGCTGCATCCCATAAATCCTGGTATGTTACAGTTCCATTTTTATTTGTCTCAAGGTATTTTTTATTTCTCTTTTAAATTCTTCTTTCACTCATGTGTTACTATTACGCTGTTTAATCTCCACATATTTGTGTATTTTTCAGATCTACTCAGATTGGGTGGATTCCACTGCCTTGTCTTCAATTGACTTATCCTTTTTTCTGTCTTATTTAGTCTATGTTGAACACTCTAGCACATTTTCTAGTTCAGTTATTGTATTCCCCAGCTCTGTGACTTCTGTTTGGTACATTCTTATATTTTCCATCTCTTTGTTGAAGTTATCACTGCTTTCATCAATTTTTCTTCACAGTTAAGTGAACAACTTAATGACCATTACACTGAACTCTTTATCAGGTAAATTATTTACCTCCATTTCATTAAGGTTTTTTTCTTTTTTTTCCTGAGGTTTTATCATATTTTTTTCATTTGGAACATATTCCTTTGTTTCTTAATTTTGCTTGACTCTCTGAGTTGGTTTCTGTAGTTGAAACAACCATCCCTCCCAGTCTTGAAGGAGTAGCGTCATGTAGGAGACGAAACATTCATTCAGCCCTGCCTTAGCTCTTGGTTGTCTCTTAAACCTCTGTGAATGTACAAATAGCCTATAATACATTTAATAGCTCCCAGCATTTGAAAATGTGCCAAGACCTGTCAGTGTCCCAGAGCAGAGGGTCTCAGGGACCTAGATTCTGGCTAATTGGAAGCATTACACTCAGGTGGCAGGTTTTAAAAATATGAAAATATATACAGTTTGGAAGGGCCACAAGCTTAAGCCTCACTGGCCACCAGGTGATAGGGATGTGTTCCCTGGGTAGCAATTGCAAAAATCAGGGCTCCAGAAGAGTGTATAAATTTTCTTCTGAGAGATATTGGCTAGCTGGAGCAAGATAGAGGGAGAGTACCAAGATGGTATCCATAGCCTATATTCCTTGAGAGCAGTTCTGTAAACCACTAAATTATGCCAAACCTGAAGATTGCCCCTCAGTCTGAAGCTCCAGGACAAGCAAAGTGTCCTCCTTCACAGAAAGATTTGGGGGACATGTGCATCAATCCACTATCTGTGCAGTGCTCAGAGGGTGGTAGCCTGCTAATAACTGTCCCTCCATTTGCCATACTCCCATGGGACCCACAAACACAAGCCCCTCTAGCCACCAGAGCTAGTTGATCAAGAGGTGTCCTCTGCCACAAAACCTGGGCACCAGACATGTGAAAAGCTTCTCTCCAGGAGACACTGGTGTTCTAGAGTGCAACAGAGAATGAGTATAACTATAATACTTACCTTCTGAGGTATCTGGAAAGGGTTACAATAGCCCCTAGATGCATGTTTAATTAGAAGTCTGCTCCAGTCGTGATGATTAGCTAATAGCCGTCCTTTACAGAAAGATTGAGTTCCTGGGGCTGTTGTCTCTTGCTCTGCCCTGGGAGTGTTAAAGAACTCTTTCTCCACTGCTTGCAGTCTTATGAGACCCATAAGTTTAAGTCCCACTGGCCACCAGAACCAGGCAAATAAAGCTGTCACTTGGCAGCAGTCACAATAATTGGGGTGCCAGATAGGGTATGAGCTACTTTCTGGTGACATTGATCATTACTGTCTAATGTGATTGGTAATGCAAGCTTCCTCAGCTGCCAGGCGATTAACAGGTATTCCCCTGAGTGGGAGCCACAAAATTCAGGATCCCAGTTGCATGTAAAGGTCTCTTCTGGGAAATACAGGTGCTCTGGAGCATGGCAAAGAAAAAGTCAGAAGGTGATACCCATTAGTCTCTATCCCTGGAGAGTGTTTCAGCAGGCCCACAGATGTGTATTAAATAAAATGCATTCCCCTCAGGCTAAGGTTTCAATATAAGCACTTTAAGTCTGGGTTTGACTGGCTATTTTTTTTTTTTTTAAGATTTTATTTATTTATTTGAGAGAGAGAATGAGAGACAGAGAGCATGAGAGGGAGGAGGGTCAGAGGGAGAAGCAGACTCCCTGCCAAGCAGGGAGCCCGATGCGGGACTCGATCCTGGGACTCCAGGATCATGACCTGAGCCGAAGGCAGTCGCTTAACCAACAGCCACCCAGGCGCCCCTGACTGGCTATTTTTGAGCTGGGCTCTGGGGTGAGTGAGCCCTTTGATCATTACTGTCTTATGGGTCTTGGGACATGAGCCTCTGTTGGATTTTAAAATTAGATGTTTTGGGGGTTCATCTCCCATGTGCATGTCTTAAGAGTTGGAGTTCCCAACTTGGGATTTGAACCCTTTATTCCTTAGAGACAAGATCTGGGTTTTGAGTTCCCTCCTAATTGTGGGTTACCATGCTGGGGGTGGGTTTTATGGTTAGATTGTGTCGCAGCCTCTCCTCCCAGCTTTGATGTAGTTTCCTTCTTGTTTTCCTGATGTGTAGTCATCACTCAGTCTCTAGGTTTTTTGAGTAGAAATTGTTCCATATGTAGCTGTAGACTCAGTGTGTTCATGGGAGGAGGAGAATTCAGGATCTTTCTACATTGCCATCTCGAACTAGAAACCACTCATGAGTTTTCAGCTTCAGTTTTTACATTTTCAAGTTTTCAGTTTATACTTGGCTTTGTAGATTTCAGTACTCCTGACAAAATTTTTATCACATATTTTAGATTCTTGTACATACAAAGCAAAATAGTTTCAAAACCTGTGTAATCTTCTTTTTCTGGATCCCCTGTGGATGTGTTTATATATCATGTTGTTTCCTTTGGCTTCTATGATCTTATCCTTTCATATGCCTGATATTTTTGATTGAGTGTCAGACATGGTATAGGAAAAAATAAGAGGTAATTCAAGGCTAGGAATGATGTTATCTTTCTCCAGAGAGGAATGATTTTATTTCTGGTTGGCTGTTACTTGAGGGACGGTTGCAGTATCAGATAATCTTAATTCAATCAATACTGGAAGTGATTCAAAACTGGCTTTTAGTTTTTGTTTGTTGAACTTCCAGATCAGGCTTTCTTAAATGTTTACTTTGTTGGGTTTATAAAAATCATTCTTTAGTGTTGGCTCTAAAATCTGTATTTCTCCAGGTAGCTCCACAAGTCTTTTGAAACCTATAGTCTTTTAGTATCTGCTTCAGATTCAGTAGAGACATCTGGAGGAAAAGCAGCCCCAAATACTGGATTAACTTCCCTGGGTTATTTTTATTCATGCCTGGTGTGTTCAAAATATATTGTATATTTTGTCCTGGTTTTCTAGTTTCTCTCAATAGGAAGGTTGGTCTGAACTATATCATTTGCCAAAGCTTGAAATGAAACTCCTACCTTTTCATTTTCATACAAAGTAATTTTCACCTCTATCACGTACTTGGCTAAGGACTTCATTTTACATTGCCAAAAATTAATGTGCTGTACATTAAAAAAGAAGAAGAAAGCCAATCATTTCAGACTTTACTCTTTAGCAGCACTAAGGCTCTGATAATTCAGGTTTTGCTTTATCATACCCATGTTCATCTCAGTGGAAAGAAGAATATAAAGCTTCATTTTTCCATTGATTTAAATTATACCACCCATGCAGGAAGCAGAATGAACTATAGTTTGTTGTTTTGTTGCTAATGGAGCAACAATTAATATTTCCTTTGGTTAGATCAATGGTAATTTTATAAAAGGCAATGGTTGTATCTTAACGCTTCTTTTTACATATTAGTCACACAATAAGGGGTTGTTGAATAAATAAATAAGTGAAATAAAAACTAAGTCAATGATACATGCTGAGAGTACCTCCAAAATAAGTATTTTAAAGAGTTCCAGAGCAGACAGTGTTGGAGACTATTTGATTGTCTTCGAAATGTTATTTATGAAGAGCAAACATTTTCCTCTTATTATGAAGTGAAACAGTAATCAGGAAGATATTAGATAATCTGACAATTAGAAAATTTTGTATTTGTCATATTCTCAGTTGCATCATATGAGTGGTGTGTTATTAATAGGGGTTTTTTTTTCTTTTAACCTCAGTAAAGATTATATTTAACTTCAAAACTTTTAGGCATTTATTTATTTCCACATTCTAATTTAATATGGCATACAGTTATAGAAGAAAAGAATTTTCTTAAGGTTTTGGTACATTAATACATAAATTTATGTAGATAGAGTTATGTAAATCTTTATGTAGATAGGTTATGTAAACCTTGTTGAATATAATCTTGCTGTGTGTACTTCAGTATTAAGTAGGAATACCTAACATCTTCTAAGCTGATGAGAATAATATATGTGAAAATATAAGAAAAGAATAAATGTAAAGGTGTCTGAGCAGAAATTACTTTGCTAATGTCCTACATATAGGTTGCTAGGCACACTCTGATGCAATCAAATAAAAGAACATTATTTCAAACCTACTCACAATTCAATTCATTTGTTATTTTAAAGTCTTCAAATCAGAATTTGGATGTGATGACAGGCTTAGGGATAAAATTATGGTGTTCTATGATTTCTTAGAGAACAGAAAAAAATTCTAAAACATGACAGCATTTAGTTAAATGACATAGTACCCCACTTAGGCTTCAGCTTAGATATGTTAAGTCAGTTATTAAAGTGTGATTTATGATAAGTATGCTTCCCTACACACCCAAATTATCTTATGTTGTTTCAACTTCCCTTCTACTATGATATGCAAGTTGAAATTTATTAAGCAACAAGAGAAATACAAAGAGAGAAAACTAAGGTATGTAGTAGCATGGAGTGATGACCTGAGATTTTTTTCTTAGATCTCTTCTAACTTAGATCTTTAACTTGAAGCAGAAATCAAGGCTTTGAATATAGGCTACCCCACATTAAAAAGAAAGATAGGGGCGCCTGGGTGGCTCAGTTGGTTAAGCGACTGCCTTCAGCTCAGGTCATGATCCCAGGGTCCTGGGACGAGTCCCGCATTGGGCTCCCTGCTCTGCGGGGAGCCTGCTTCTCCCTCTCCCACTCCCCCTGCTTGTGTTCCTTCTCTTGCTGTGTCTCTCTGTCAAATAAATAAATAAAATCTTTAAAAAAAAAAGATAAACAGATGATTTTAATATTCTTTCCAGTTTTGCTGTTTTAAAATTCAATTCTATTATCCACCAAAAAAAATCCCTTCGCCAGATATAAATGTGATCTGCTAAAAATTTCAAAAGTATTTCTTTTTCTTTAAGCTCTATGATGATGCATATTCTACAAAATTTAATAAAAAGGAAAATACCTCACTTGTTGATTTTATTTTGGTTATTTTTATTCTCATGAGTAAAGAATACAAATAAATAAAATAAGAGTCTGTCTCTAAAACTTCTTGTCCATATTCATTTAAACTGAGTTAGATGAATTTAATCATATTGTCCATATTCATTTAACCTGAGTTATTAATAAAAACATCTAATCCATCAAGAAACGTATTTTCATTTTTCCCATAAAAATTACATTTGAGGTAATTACAGTCATCTCTTGAGTATTTCCATATAAAAAAAATAGAATAGTGGGAATTACATAAAGTAGGAACTGATGTAAGCAATTATCTGATTGTAAAATGCAATAAACGATTACTTTTTAAAGCCAAAGTATTTTCTTTTATTTACAGACCATGTGATTTTCAAAAACTAATTTTTTTAAATACCCACCAACTGCCAGAAGATAAAAATAATCTGGAAGCATATAAGGTGCCAAATGAAGCTGATTTAGGAAATGACTTAATTTTATAGGATATTATTTTCTACTGTGGTATCAAGAGTAAAGTTTTTAGGTGGCAAATTTTGCTGGAAAAGTTATGTGAAAAGCTCTTTTAAAACTTTATGGCAAAAAAAAAAAAAACTTTATGGCAAAACATTGAAGGAAATTTTCTACTTATACCCTTACTGATGGCAATAAAAGTTCTTAAGATTGAGGGAGGAAGCTTCCAGTTCTTTCTTTTGTGACCAAAATTCAGCTGTCTCATTTCTGAGTGATGGTAAAATACTTGAGAACATAGTTACTGACTTCACCTCTAGAAACAAGCAAATTCAGCATAAGGTGCTGATTTTCAAATATGGTTAGCTTCTGAACCTTCCCTTCAAAGGAATTCATATGTAAAGAATACGTTATCATCCAGCTAAAGGTAAAGTTGTTCACATAGGGGCCCTGAAGCACTTATGGAGACCCCGAGGGGTTGTAAGGTGAAGTACAGTTTGAAAACAACTTAAAATCAAGAGACCTTGTTTTAGAATCAGATAAATATGATAGCTTAATACCAGATTTGCTGCTTTATACCAGGGTGATCTTGGACAAATTATTAAACTTCTCTGACATTTAATTTCTTTTTTTTTTTTTTAAGATTTTATTTACTTATTTGACAGGGAGAGACAGCAAGAGAGGGAACACAAGCAGGGGGAGTGGGAGAGGGAGAAGCAGGCTTCCTGCGGAGCAGGGAGCCCCATGTGGGGCTTGATCCCAGGACCCTGGGATCATGACCTGAGCCGAAGGCAGATGCTTAACGACTGAGCCACCCAGGCGCCCCATCTGACATTTAATTTCTTTGTAATAGTTTGTCTTTAAAAAGGGCTGCCAACAGTATCCACTATCTTTCTCTCTTTTTTTAATGTTTTATTTATTTATTCATGAAAGTCAGAGAGAGAGAGAGAGGCAGAGGCAGAGGGAGAAGCAGGCTCCCCACCCAGCAGGGAACCCGATGCGGGACTCGATCCCAGAACCCTGGGATCATGACCTGAGCCGAAGGCAGACGCTTAACCATCTGAGCCACCCAGGCGCCCTCCACTATCTCTTTACATACATGCTGCTCATCCTATTAAAAGGCATCGTTTCTCCCCATTTAAAACTGAACCCACTTTGTGACTTGCTAGATTAATAGAACATGGCTGAATGGATGCTGTGTCAGTTCTGGGACTAGGTCTTAGGAGTTCAGGCAGTGTCTGCTCTCACTGTCTTGGAGCCCTGAGCCACCATGTAAGAATTTCAATTACACTACTGGAGCGGAAACCCATCCTGCTTCCACTGTTTTTAGCCATTCTTTTGAGACCCCAGACACATGAATGAAGTCATCTGAGGTGCAGCCAAATGAATGAACCCAGCCCTCACTCATCAAAGGGAGCAGAAGAACCACTGGGCTGAGCCCAGACAACACAGAATTTTGAGAACTAATACATTATTACATTATTACTCTTTTAAGCCTCCAGTTTTGGAGTGATTTATTACATGGCAATAAAATAAATTTATTTGTTATTTTAAAGTCTATGTTCATCTATGAACTTGAGACAATTATAACTAGTTGCTAATGTTATTGTGAGAATTTGAGATTTTATACCTGAAGTAACAGGCCAATGTAGGAGCTGAATTCTTATATTTCCTTTCTCTTCTTTTCCTTTCTTCAATTACTTTTCTCCTTATCATCTAAACTCCAGTGCCTAAGATGCGGACAGATATGGAAATAATTTTGATTAAAAATATACACTGGGGAGTGAGGAAAACCTATACAGGACCAGTTCCTCTCTATTCAAGACTCTCTTCTCACTTGCCAATCATCACAAATCTCAGCTGCAAGATGACAAATCATCCTCATTCAAGTGTGGTGGTCTCTGAGAGGCTTAATAAATAGTACACCTCTTTATCACATTTGTTCTCAGCCAGTTGTGAAGTTAAATAGAGGAGTAGAAGGAGGGACATCAGAATAACCAGACCATTGTTGGTTGAGTATACTTGGAGGCTTTAATTTGATGTAGAATCTAAGAGACTTCCAAACATTGACACCCAGAGTTACACAGTTACCTCACTAATCCTAGGTAGAACTCTCTATGCTGAGGAGAACCTCATGGCAAGCTGAGTACTGCCCCTGGGATTGAATATGTGAAGAGGTAGAGAGAGGCCAGGAGCTACTTTCATAGCTTTCTCTACACATGGGAGGAAGGTCCTCAGCAGTAGTGACGAAACATCTCTCTTTAACCTCAACTTCTGTCCTGCTCCAGATTTCTAATTTCACAACTGTGGAGTACTAGTTGGACACATAGTGTTTGTTAATTCTTTTGAACTCTCTGCTTGTTTATATCTTTCCATAAATGCTCCCTCTGATAGTATTTATGGGGTGACTAAGTACATGTAAATATGTATTCTAAAAATTCTTTTTCACTGGAATAATTACCTAGGAAATGGCCCTGCTAAGGTACAATGTTAAAAAGTAGTGCTTTGGGGCACCTGCGTGGCTCAGTCGTTAAGTGTCAGACTCTTGATTTCTGCTCAGGTAATGATCTCAGGGTCCGTGCTCAGGGGGGTATCTGCTTGAGATTCTCTCTCACTCTTCCTCTGCCCCTCCCCCACCTCGCTCTCAAATAAATAAGTCTTTAAAAAAATGTAGTGCTTCATCAGAAATAATTATCTTTTAAAAAACAACTTTGTCCTCAAACATATGCTTTACCAAAAAGCCCACATAGTCCATTTGGATAGCCTCTATATTGCTTAGTTTGCAAGATTTGCTCTTACTAAAACATTAATGACAGACAGTAAATTTCTACTCATTTGCAAGCCTTTCTAGTAAGTAATAATGTATTTGCTCTGTGATTTTAATTGCAAATTGTGCCCTTAGAACTCCCCGGTAAATATTTTCTTAGCAAAGTACTGTAGAAGCATATGCATCTATTATGCCAGTCAGAAAATATTTGCATTTAAGTAATATTATATGTAATAGAAGCAAGCAAATTTCTGCATTTAAATTTTCATTTGTCCTCACCATTTTTCTAGGCAGATAAGTCATACTAGAAATCTTAATACTTTAACTCAAAGAGATACTGCTCTTCTAAGAAAAAGAACCTGTTCCATGTATACTATATGACAGGTTAAGTAGGCATTGTGGTTTGCCCAGGACAGGTCTGGTTTATTCCAGTTGCCTAATAATTATTAATAATGCTCTCTTCCATTTATAAAAGTGCCTAAGGCTTGAACATTAAATTATATGTTCATCCTATATATAACTGTAGTATTTGAACAAGTTTATCTATAAACCATCTATAAAGGTCTACACCCAAATAATTAGATCTCAGTCTTAAATCATAGTAAATTTATCAAAGTTAAGCATTACTTGGGATAAAGTATTTGCAGATAATATATCTGATAAGGGGTTAAAATCCAAAAACGTATAAAGAATTCATAAAACTCAATAGCAAAAAACAACCCAGTTACAAAATGGGCAAAGGACCTGAACAGTCATTTTTCTAAAGAAGACATACAAATAGCTAGCAGGTATATGAAATGTTCAACATCATTAATCATCAGGAAAATGCAAATCAAAATCAGGAGATATCATCTCATACAATTAGAATATCTATTACCAAAAGTCAAAGCAAAGTGTTGGAGAGGATGTGGAGAAAAGGAAACCTTTTGTGCATTGTTGGTGAGAATGTAACTTGGTACAACCATTATGGCAAAGAATATGGAGATTTCTCCAAAAATTCAAAGTAGGACTACCATATGATGCAGCAATCATATCCAAAGGATATGAAGTCAGGATCTTGAAGAGATATCTGCACTCCCATGATCACTGATTCACAGTAGCCATGACAACCTAAGTATCCTTCAATGGATGAATGGATAAAGAAAATGTGATACAGATATATGATAGATAGTAGAGAGATAGAATGGAATATTGTACAGCCTTAGAAAAGAAGGAAATCTATTTGTTGAAAAAATTATTTTTTGCCCATTGGAAGGCCTTAACACTCTTGTAGAAAATCAACTGGCCATATATATGAGGTTATTTCTGGGCCTATTTTTTATTCTGTTGGTCTATATCTTTGTCTATATGCCTGTACTGCACTGTTTTGATTACTTTTGTAATCTTCTATAGCTTCATAGTAAGTTTTTAAATTGGTAAATGTGAGCCCTCCAACTTTGTTCTTTTTCAAGCCTGTTTGACTAGACGGTCCTTGGAGATTTCAGATGAAAATTAAGATCATTTTTTATTTCTGCAAAAAAATGCCATCAGGATTTTGAAGGGTTTGCATGCAATCTGTAGATTGCTTTGGGTAATACTGTCATCTTAATAATGTTAGGTCTTTCAATACATGAACACACAATGTCTTTCTACTTATGTATGTCTTCTTTAATTTATTTCAGCAATGTTTTGTTGCTCTCGGTGTGTAAGTTTTGTCTCCTTGTTTAAATTTATTCTAAATATTGTATTCTTTTGGATACTGTTATACATGGAATTGTTTTCTTAATTTCTTCTTTGGATTGTTCATGCTACTGGACAGAAGTGTATCAGGTTTTGTGTTGACTTCACATTCCGCAACATTGCTAAATAGTATTTTTATGGAATCTTAGAATTTTCTACATAAGAGATCAAGTCATCTGCAAAGATAATTTTACTTATTCCATTCCAATTTGATTATTTTATTTTTTATGCTTAATTTATCTAGCTAGAACTTCTAATATAATGTTGAATATTAATGGCAAAAGTGGCATCCTGTCCTGTTCCTTATCTTAGGGTTTTTCACCACCAAGTGTGATATTAATTGTGTGACTATAACTTAATTTTTAAAATTAACTTTATAGTTTGTAAAAGAGAATTTTATTGTTCACAGACTCAAGTTGAGACCTCTCCTGGCAGATTTGTTACATTTATCAAGGAAGGAAAAATTAAGGTCCTGGTTTCCAGAAGACAAAACTAGACAAACAGTATCTACAAAGATACCTGTTTATGTCTGAGAAAGGATTAGATAACTTGACCTTGGATAATAGTAAGTGTTCTTTCCAGGTGACATTTGCCAGAAAACCTAATCTGTGAATAGTATTAGGATGAAAGATAAATTTTAGAAACAAAGCACATCAAGACACACGAACACATGGAAAATCCTTGTCCTTGGATTAAACACACTTTAAGAAAAATGTTCTCATTAGTTATTAGAGAAAGGTTTTGATAATTAGAGCAACAAATAGGTTGATAGATTTTAATGTGTAAGATGAGTTGGTTTAATAGTTATTACCAAGCTGCTACCATCACCATTTCAGTATTTTATCATGTATTTTATTGTGACACACTGTTCATAGGGGCGTGGCCATCTTGTTGTACAGACTGAGTCATTTGTCCAACAGTGAAGAGTTGAGGGAGTATTTTCTCTGTCTTTGGACTGTCATAAAACCCAAACAAAAACAGTCATCACTTGAAGTGATGGAAATGAAGGAAATCAACCACCATCCTTATGATTTTTTAAAAAATAAATCATTTATTTTGCCTACATTAAGAAAATACTAAAGAGACTAAGCATTTTAAACATGATTTTATGTTCAGTGGATAAATGCATCCTTGAAGAAATCATCTTTATTGTATTACCACCAATTTAAAGGAGCTATTTTTTCCATACCTTGAGTTAATTTTGTTTTTTTTCCCAACTTTATATATGCAGTGAGAAGACTGAAGAATTAAGTACACTTTATGAATTAAAGAAAAATAAGTTCAAGCTAAAAAAATCCATGTTTAAATGTTTGGATGTTGAAGAAACATTGTGTGGAAGGTTAAACCAGATGATCTCTCTAAACCATTCCAATTCTAAATTCTGCAATTTAAGAAATTGCTATTGTGTTTAACTGTTTGGTAGGATCTAATTAGCCATGCTGTCAGGACCTTTGTGAACCCAGCAAAAATTATGCAAACTTGTAATGAGAGTTAACAGGGAGTTGGGTAACTCCTTTATCTGGCATGAGGAAATTTATTTTAATAACACTAGGGTAATGCAATTGCCTTCATTACCTGAGAAATGTCATTTAAAGTTAACCAAGTGCATATGAACATACAAGACACTGCACAGAAAATAAATTAACAAAGTACATCCTAGACATACATTATTCATGGTGGCTATATTTAGACCATCAGTTTCATGAATTTGTTAGGTTCCCAGTATAGCTGTTAATAAATAAAATGAAAATAATTACACTTTTAGTCAAATATGATTCTAGTATGTCTATTTAATACAATTCATTCATTTGTCCTGACATATGCAATTATGTGTATGTATGTACAGCTATTAGATTTATTACTTTTATGTACACATATATAGTTCTGTTTATATAACACATATGCATATTCATCAGTTTCTAAAAACTGATTAGTTTCTGATTTCTGATTAGTGTATGAGCTGTATTAGACAATGGTACCATGTCAGATTTGGTAAAATTAAATAACACTTTGACAAAAGCTGATAATCCATTCCAAATAAATGTGAAATGAAGTGTTTGTCATATAGAAGTGTAAATTTATTTGAAATCAAGACAATATAGAAAGATGGGGAAAAAGGCAATTCATGGCAGTGTACATCTCTTAAACTATTGTTATGTCATTATTGTTGTTATTGTTATTTGAGAAGAATACACAGTGAGTAGAAGAGAGCTTTAGCATGTAATTTTACATATTGATTTTGACTGATGATGGTGATAACTGTGGTGATGATGATGAAGTAGGTCAAAGACCCAAATGATTGGTGAAGACAGAATTAGGAAGTTGCTTATGGATTAGATTGACCTTGATCTGGACCTCAAATGATTAGTAGAATTTGAATAATCATAGAAAAACTTAGAAATTCTACCACCCTGAGTAAATTTCAAACAATACTTTCGATGTCTTTATTTTTAAGGTGGAAATGTCTTAATTTCCTATCTGATTATAAAAGTTAAGATCATATAAGAATGATAATGAATTGTTAGGCTGTATGTGTGTGAGAGGGAGAAATAGAAATTTTATATTTCAGACTATTTATATAAATGAACTCTGTATTGATGAATATAAAAAATTAGTGGTCATTTAGAAAATTATATATACATAAAGTTATTATAATTCAAAAACGTTTTTCTTTCCTAAAATATACAGAATTATACTGTATTACAATCAGGTCATATGGCTAAGAAATCACCATAAATTTTCCAGGACTGAAAGAAGTACAAGTTGTCCATTTCAAAAAAGATCTTGTTAAGGAACCCAGATTTGGGGACAACAACTTTGGATGAGTCCTATGAAATCTGGAAACATTATTTTCTACTTCTGGGTTCCATCTTATATACATAAATCTTAAATTTGTGAAGTTGGAGCATTCTTGCATATGGCCTTGTATGACTAGGGTGCTGAGCAATGCTTTACCTGGGCCATGAATACCTGATAAATGTTGGAATTTATCAACGTATCATGTGACTGCAGAATGCAATACAGAATATATTAGGAGCAATCAGAATGGTAATCCTGGCTCATTTAGCCTGATTTGAGTTCACTTCTCAGCTTGGTGCTGTGGAATCAGAGCAGAGGATATTTTCTTCAAACACCTCTGAGAATCATAGAGCAAACTATTTAGACCAGCTATGACAAGCATTCTAAAATGAATGAAGAGACAAATAATTATTAATAATTTGGTGTATATTTTTAAACTTTTTTCTCTACTCATGTATATACTCACATCTACTCACATGGAAATGGAAACAAAGAGGAGATATATATAATATATTCACACACCTATATACATACACACAGATAGGCACATACTGTTGGCTAAATAGCTTTAAATTACTTTAATATATCCAAGGCATATTTTCATGTTAAAAAATAAAGATCTGTATCATTATTTAAAAAGTAATTTTCAATTTCTCTTTCCCTCCATCATATTGGCCTAGTAAAAATCCTAACCTTTATTTAATGCATAATTATCTGCTGTGCATATGCAGAATGTGTTTGGAGAAAACACAACCATGTGGATTGTGCTTACTTTAAATAGATGTCTACAAACTGCTTGTCAGGCTTAACTATACTTCCTTAGTTAATTTGGTCTTCTACTTTGTTGAATCAACTATTTTGCACATTCTCTTCTCTCTAACTTACATCCAATTCTCTTTAGAAGCAATCAGAAGAAAACCTCCTTTCCTTCTACTACAGATGCCTAGCCTAAGAGCAGTTATGTCCAAACACTGTTTCCCCACCCATCACAATGGGTCATCATTATGGCCAAAACTTTTCACTTGAACCCTGGATCTGATGCCCTTTATTCCTCTGTTTTTTCCTCTGTGGTATTATCATTTTTTTACTCCTTAATGGATCATTTCCACCAACATGTGAACATGATGAAATATTTTCAGTCTTAGGAAAACACCCCTTCTCTTCATTTTATCCCCCACTCGGCTACCACTTCATTTTCCCGCTCCTCTTTCTAGCAAAATCTCTTGCAAAAGTTGTTTACATTATCTGCCTTCACATCCTTAATACCTTTTTTTTTTTTAACCTGGACCCACTCAGTTTAAGGTTTTCTTCACTCATCTCTGGGTTGAAGTTCATCAGTGGACTTCATGCTGTCAGATTTAAGGTTCAATTATGAGCTCTCACTGAACTTGATATCCCATTGGCATCTGGCAACTCCCTCTTTCCTGGAGCACTTTCTTCACTTAATTTCCAGGGCACTGCTCATTTCTGGTCCCCTTCCTCACCTGATGTTAATTCTGTCTCATTGCTGGAGCCTCTTCCTCTTTTTATTTTCTACATATTGGCTTGCTCCAGTTCCGTTTCTCCATTGGAGAAACCTCCTTCATATGTTTTCTTATCTCCTTATTCCTTAGGTGATCTAACCCATTCTCAAGGCTTTACATACCATGTATACCCTGAAGAGCCACAGGAGTCTTCTTCCCTGAACTGCAGACTCAAATATCCAACTGTCACTTGACAAATCTCTTTGGATATCCCACAGACTACTTAAAATTAACATGTCTCAAACTGAACTTCTGATATCTTACCATCCCTTCCTCCCTCTCCACCATCTGCTAATTTGGGGTGGGGGCAGACACTGGGATTAAAACATACAAACCCCCAGTTATAAAATAAATATGTTACAAGGAAGAAAAGTTTCCATTCAGCTTTTTTACCTAAAGCATCTTGATTATGTCCAGGGTGGCAATGTAACCAGCTAAAATTTCTCACTTGCCCAGAACTTTATCATATGGCAACCTTAGCCTCGTGAAAGGGAATGGGAAAGAATACCTTTTATTCTATTCTCTGGAATAATGTACATAGCACAGGGATTAATTGCTCATCAAGTATTTGGTAAAACTAATCCATAAAACTGACTGCACATCTTTGGGTTTGTGGGTTTGTGGTAGAGAGTTAAAATTACATTCAATTTAAATGTAAGAGGCATCCATTTATATTTGGGAGCAAAATATTAATTGTAACTGTCTAAAATATGAGGAAGAGGGGCGCCTAGGTGTCTCAGTCATTAAGCATCTGCCTTCAGCTCAGGTCATGACCCCAGGGTCCTGGGATCGAGCCCCGCATCGGGCTCCCTGCTCAGCGGGAAGCCTGCTTCTCCCTCTCCCACTCCCCCTGCTTGTGTTCCTTCTCTCGCTGTGTCTCTCTCTGTCAAATAAATAAATAAAATCTTTAAAAAAAATAAAAGATGAGGAAGAAAGAATTTTCAGCATACTTGTGAAGAACAGTTAAATTGGCTACAGAGGGTATACAACTATTTAGAATATACACATAAGGGTGTAATGTGCACATTTCCTGGTATAGTAGATACTCAGTTAATACTGGCAATTGTTAATGTAATTGACTTGGTACCTTCAAGGCTGAAACTCTATATAAAAAAGACTATTCAGAAGTTTACTTCAGCTTTTTTAAAAGCCTTTTTTAAAAGGAGTAGTTTTTTTTTTAAGACTTTTTATTTATTTATTTGAGAGAGAGAATGAGAGAGAGAGAGCACATGAGAGGGGGGAGGGTCAGAGGGAGAAGTAGACTCCCTGCTGAGCAGGGAGCCCAATGTGGGACTCGATCCTGGGACTCCAGGATCCTGACCTAAGCCGAAGGCAGTCACTTAACCAACTGAGCCACCCAGGCACCCTAAAAGGAGTTGTTTTATGTTTATAATAAAACTGAGAGGAAGATCTAGAAATTTCTCATACATCACCTGTCCCCACAAATGCATTGCCTCTTCCATTATGAACACCATTCACCAAAATGGTACCTTTTGTTTGTTTTTTACCAAAGATGAACCCACCCCAAAACATCATAATCATCCAAAGTCCACAGTTTACCTTGGAGTGCACTCTTGGCTTTTGCACATTTTATGGGTTTAGACAAATCCAGAATTGTGTATATCCATTATTATAATATCATATGGAGTATTTTACTGCCCTGAAAATCCTCTGTGCTCTGCCTTTTCATCTTTGCACCCCTCCCTCACTGGACAACCATAGATTTTTTTTATTGTCTCCATAGTTTTTCCTTTTCCAAAATGTCACATACTATTGATGCTTGAACAACAGGGTTTAGGGTACTGACCCCTGCACAGTCAAAACTCCACATACAAACTTAAAAATTTTTTATTTGTAATTGAATAGGATAGTTGACAAATATTAAATTACTTTCAGGTGTACAACATTGTGCTTCAACAATTATATACTTTACAAAATGCTTACCACAATAAGTATATTACAAAAGTGTTGGCTATATTCCCTATGTTATACTTTTCTTCCTTGTAACATATTTATTTTATAACTGGGGGTTTGTATGTTTTAATCCCTTTCACCCATTTTGCCCATCTCCACACTCCCTTCTTCTTTGGCAACCACCAATTTGTTCTCTATATTTATGAGTCTCTTTCTCTGTTGTTGTATGTTGGTTTGTTCATTTGTTTTTCTTTTAGATTCCACATATATGTGAAGTCATATGGTATTTGTGTTGGCAAAGAAACAGAGAAAAGGAAATTGGTGGTGGGAATGTAAATTGGTGCAATCACTATGGAAAACAGTATGGTGGTTCCTCATCCATATTTTGTATGTTATATATATTATATACTCTTACAAGAAAGTAAGATAGAGGAAATAAAACATTATTAAGAAAGTCATAAAGAGGAGAAAATGCATTTACAATACTGTACTGTAAAAAAATCTGCATATAAGTGGACCTGCACGGTTCAAACCTATGTTGTTCAAGGGTCAAGTATAGTTGGAATCATAGAGTGTGTATCCTTCTCAGATTGTATTCTTTCACTTAGAAATAAGGTCCCCCATATCTTTTCATGACTTAATAACACATTTCTTTTTAGTGCTCAGTAATAGCCCGTCATCTGGATGTGTCACAGTTTATTTTTCCCTTCACTTACTGAAGGACATCTTGGGTGGCTTCTAAGTTTTTAGCAATTATGAATTATGAATAAGCTGTTACAAACATCTGAGTGCAGATTTTTGGCAGACATGTTTCCGACTCTTTAGGTAAATACCAAGAAGTGCAAATGCTGGATTCAATGCAAAGAGTATGTTTAGTTTTGCAAGAAAATAACAAAACATCTTCCAAAGGGGCTGTACCATTTGCATTTTGTAACATTTTGTATTCCTACCACCAATGAATGAGAGTTTCTATTGCCGCACATCCTTGCCAGCATTTGGTATTGTCAGTGTTCCAGATTTTGGCTATTCTAATAGATGTGTAGTGGTATCTCATTAATGTTTGAATTTGTCTTTCTTTGATGACATATAATGTGGGGCATTTTTTCATTTTTCATAGGCTTGTTTGCTATCTATATACCTTATTTGGTGAGGTGTTTATTAAGGTCTTAGGCCCATATTTTTAATCAGGTATTTTTTTTTCTTACTACAGAGTTTTTTTTAAGAGTTCTTTGTATATTTGGCATAAGAGTCCTTTATCAGATGCGTCTTTTACAAATATTTTCTCCCAGTCTGTGGCTTGTCTTCTAATTTTTTTATATTGTCTTTCACAGATAAGAACTTTTTAATTTTATCAATTATTTCTTTCATGGATTGTGTCTTTGGTATTTATCTAAAGAGGCATCACCATTCTCAAGGTTATCTAGGATTTCTCCTATTTTATTTCTAGGAATTTTTAGTTTTGTGTTTTACACTTAGGTCTATGATAAATTTTGAGTTACTTCTTGTGAAGAGTATAAGATCTATGTCTAGATTCATTTCTTGTGTGTAGATGTCCAGTTGTTCCAAGACCACTTGTTGAAGAGACTACCTTTGCTCCATTGTACTGCCTTTGCTTCTTTGTTGAAGATCAGTTGGGTAGATTTATGGGAGTCTATTTCTGGCTTCTCTATTCTGTTTCATCTAATTCTGATCAAGAATTACCTGATACAAACCCGAATTCTTTCTGTTTTATAAATGATGTCTCTTTAAGACTACAGTATCTTTATGGACTTTAACATGATATAATGATTGAAATTGGATCTCCCTCATGGTTATAACTTCTAAAGTGTTTTACTGAATAAACTGAGTGGTTAAATGTTGTAAATTATAGCTGGTTATACATATTGAAATATACACAATATTTAGAACAAGAGAGGTGATAGTCTTGCTTGATTATGCACTGATCAGCAATACTTGGTAAATTAAAACTTGTAGGGGAGGTCTTTTAGAAAGTTGAGGAAGCTTTGAATTATATATAGTATTCTAAAGAAACTATACTGGAAAATAGGAGATGTAAAGCCAAAATGGGAGCTGTCTTCAAATACAAGAAGAGCTGTTCTTTGGAAAAACAGAAGAGCCTTTATCAAGAATGCCTCAAGGGCGGAACTTGGGCCCAAGTATGAAGCCACTAGTTTGGCTGATGGATTGTCTCAACATGAAGAAGAGTCAAAATATCTGAAAATATAATATGTTGCTTTCAGAGATGGTGAATTGAAGGGATTTAGGAATCAGACAGGGAATGGGATTAGAACATCTCTAACATTTATTTAAACTCTGAGAATCTGTGCTTCTGTGAAGTTAAAGACTTGTAGATTATCTCTATTTCTGCTATTAATGAAAGGGAGTATGGATACCAGTGCAGCTGACCGTGTTTTCTTTATCCACATCCACATTAACAAGTTAATAAGGTTATCACAATGCAGTTTATTATGACTTTCTAACATTGATGATTAGGGGGGAAAAAAGTCAAGTCCCAAGTCACAGATGGATAGAGGAATGCGGACAGTCGTGTATGCTTTGTTTGGAAGGATGATACTGTCAGGAAAGGCAGCTATAATTAGGTCATTTTACAAAAAAATGCAAATCCTCTTTAATCTCATGCTCTCCTATCTTTTCCTTTATTATTATAACCCATTAGAGTTTCCTACTTTTATTTCCTTCCTACTTCTGATAATGCAGTAGAATGGAAAGAATTTTTTTCTCTTGTTATCTACTTTTTTATACTAAACATTAAAACATTTGATGTTTTATTTTATTTTATTCACCAAATGTTTACTGAGCACATACTAAGGGCCCAGAACTCTATTAGGAATTTAGGATATAACAATGAATGAAACAGACAAACTTCTGGTGGTTGTCATATTTAGAGATTGGGAGAGAGAGGACATACCCTAAATAAACAATAAATGGGTAAATTAT
>NW_023270320.1:18180624-18286760 GCF_011800145.1 Mirounga leonina | reverse complement strand
TATATATATATATATATATATATATATATATATATATATATATATTAGAAGGTGATAAGTACTTTAGATATAAGAAAAAGTTGAACAGGGTAAAAGTGTTCAGTGAAGCAAGTCGTACTTGAGGGTAGTGGAAATTAGAGTGGTCAGAGTGGACTTCGTTGACAAGGTGAGATCTGAGCAAAGACTTAATGAGATAGAATTAGCCCATCACCTGTCTAAGGGAAGAATAGCCCAAGTAGAGGAAATAGCTGGATTGAATGCTCTGGGTTTGAATGTTCTGAGCATGTTCCAGAGGAAGACCAAACAGCCCAATATGGACAGAGCAGCCTAAGCAAGGGGGCATAGTAATACAAGATAAAGTTTGGGAGGGAAGATCAGACAAGGTCTTGTAGTCAGTGTGAAGACTTTGTGAGCCATCATACTTTCAAGCAGAGTTATGACATGATCTCAATTATATTTCAAATGAATCTTTCAGAATGCTGTATTTAGAACAGATTCTAGGGATAGTGGAGGAGCAAGATGATGGAGGAATAGGAGACCTAAATTTCCTCTGGTCCCAGGAATTCAGCTAGATAGGGATCAAACCATTCTGAACACCTACGAACTCAACACGAGATCAAAGAAAAGAATAACAGCAACTCTCTGAACAGAAAAGTGACCACTTTCTGGAAGGTAGGACATGCAGAGAAGTGAATCCAAGGCGATATTTGGGAAGATAGACAGCAGGGGAGGGGGCCTCCATCAGCCGCTACTGCCAAGTGATAGAGCAGTGGGGCACAAAATGGGAACTTTTAGAAGTTGGCTCTGCTGAGGGACGTCACTCCAGTGGCTAAGTGGGGGGTGGAACCATCACTGGGACAGTGTGGTCTCAGGATCCTCGGGGTCACAGAAAGACCGAGGGTGCCTGAGTGTGGCAGAGCTCCCAGGTATCAGAGTGGGGAAGCCACTGCAGAGATGGAGCTGAGGAGCGGGCTCTCAGCTCAGGGTTGCCATAAACCATGATCCACGGCACAGTCAGGCCACTGCTCCTCCAACAGGGACCCAACAAGCGGCAGATCCAGGGACACTCCCCTTCCTCCCTAAGGCATGGGAGCACACCACAGAGATCTGCTGGGTTTGGAGACTCCACATGGGGTCGGGTGCCAGAGATAGAAATGCTCGGTCACAGGCCGGGTGAGCATGGAGTGTGGCCAGAGACAGGAGGGATTGACTGCTTTTCTCTGGGGGCACACTGAGGAGTGGGGCCCCGAGTTCTCGGCTCCTCAGGGGCAGAGATTGGGAGGCCGCCATTTTCACTCTCGGCCTCCAACACGGTATGGAAAGCTTGCAGGGAACAAAAGCTCTGGAGAGCAAACCCGAGCAGATTACTTGGCCCAGACTGGGCAAGGGTGGGGCAATTGCACTTCTGGCAAAGACATTTGGGAACCACAGCAACAGGCCCCTCCCCAGAAGATCAGCGAGAACAGCCAGCCAAGACCAAGTTTACTGATCAATGAGAACGGGAGAACTCCAGCGCTAGGGGAATACAGCACATAGAATTCATGGCTTTTTCCCCATGATTCTTTACACTTTCAAAGTTAATTTTTTCTTTTAACTTTTTCTTTTTTTTTTTGAATTTTTCTTTTTCCCTTTTTCAAACAACATCTTATCAATCCCTTTTTTAAAAAAATCTTTTTTATTTTTCATTTTTAGAGTCATATTCTACGGCTTCATAGTAGTTAACCTTATTTTTGGTATATATATATATAAGTTTTCCTCTCTTTAAAATTTTGGGATAGAGTTTCTTCTAACAGACCAAAATATACCCTAAATCTTTAGTGTATGGCTTTGTTTTAGTCTCCTGCCTGACCACATTCTCTCCACCCGTTTTTTTTTTAAATCCTCTTCTTTCCTTTTATAACCAACTTCTTATCTTATCAATTCCTTTTATAAAATCTTTTATAATCTATTATAATTTTCATCTTTACAGTCATATTGAACCCCTTCATTGTATTAACCCTTATTTTTGTACAAATATAAGTTTCTCTTTCTTTAAAATTTTGGGAGGCACTTTCTTCTAACAGACCAAAATACACCCAAAATCTAGTGTGTGGCACTGATCTATGCACCAGCCTGATCATATTTGATCATATTCCATTTTTTGTTGTTGTTGTTGTTTTTGTCTTTTTTTTTTTTCTTTTTTCTTTCTTTCCCTTTCTTTTCCCCAAGCTTCAGGTCTCTTCTGATTTGTTTAGTGTATATTTTTCTGGAGTCAATGTTACCCTGTTACCATTTTGTTCTCTCATTCATCTATTCTCCTCTGGACAAAATGACAAGGTGGAAAAAATCACCTCAAAAAAAAGAAAAAGAGGCAGTACCGACTGCCAGGGACCTAATCAATACGGACATTAGTACAATGTTGGAACTAGAGTTCAGAATGATGATTTTAAAGATACTACCTGGGCTTGAAAAAAGCATGGAAGATATTAGAGAAACCCTTTGTGGATAAATAAAACAACTAAAATCTACCAATTGAAATCAAAAAGGCTATTAATGAGGTGCAATAAAAAATGGAGGCTCTAACTGCTAAGATAAATGAGGCAAAAGAGAGAATCAGTGATATAGAAGACCAAATGATGGGAAAAAAAGAATCTGAGAAAAAGAGAGATAAACAACTACTGGATCACGAGGGCAGAATTCGAGAGATAAGTGATACCAGAAGACGAAACAATATTAGAATAATTGCGATCCCAGAAGAAGAAGAAAGAGAGAGAGGGGCAGAAGGTATATTGGAGCAAATTATAGCAGAGAACTTCCCTAATTTGGGGAAGGAAACAGGCATCAAAACCCAGGAGGCACAGAGAACCCCCCTCAAAATCAATAAAAATAGGTCAATACCCGGACATCTAATAGTAAAACTTATGAGTTTCAGAAACAAAGAGAAAATCCTGAAAGCAGCTCAGGAGAAGAGATCTGTAACCTACAATGGCAGAAACATTAGATTGGCAAAAGACCTATCCACAGAGACCTGGCAGGCCAGAAAGGACTGGCATGATATATTCAGAGCACTAAATGAGAGAAATATGCAGCCAAGAATACTCTATCCAGCTAGGCTGTCATTGAAAATAGAAGGAAAGATAAAAAGCTTCCAGGACAAAAAAAACTAAAGGAATTTGCCAACACAAAACCAGCCCTACAAGAAATACTGAAAGGGTCCTCTAAGCAAAGAGAGAGCCTAAAAGTAACATAGACCAGAAAGGAACACAGACAATATACAGTAACAGTCACCTTACAGGCAATACAATGGCACTAAATTCCTATCTTTCAATAGTTACCCTGAATGTAAATGGGCTAAATGCCCCAATCAAAAGACACAGTGTATCAGATTGGATAAAAAACAAGACCCATCAATATGCTGTCTGCAAGAGACTCATTTTAGACCCAAAGACACCCCCAGATTGAAAGTGAGGGGGTGGAAAACCATTTACCATGCTAATGGACACCAAAAGAAAGCTGGGGTGGCAATCCTTCTATCAGACAAATTAGATTTTAAACCAAAGACTGTAATAAGAGATGAGGAAGGACACTATATCCTACTTAAAGGGTCTATCCAACAAGAAGATCTAACAATTGTAAATACCTATGCCCCTAACAGGGAAGCAGCCAATTATATAAGCCAATTAATAACAAAAGCAAAGAAACACATGGACAACAATACAATAATAGTGGGGGACTTTAACACCCCCCTCACTGAAATGGACAGATCATCTAAGCAAAAGATCAATAAGGAAATAGAGACTTTAAATGACACACTGGACCAAATGGACTTCATTCCATCCCAAAGCAACAGAATACACATTCTTCTGTAGTGCCCATGGAACATTCTCCAGAATAGATCACATCCTAGGTCACAAATCAGGTCTCATCTGGTACCAAAAGATTGGGACCATTCCCTGCATTTTTTCAGACCACAATGCTTTGAAACTAGAACTCAATCACAAGAGGAAACTCAGAAAGAACTCAAATACATGGAGGCTGAAGAGCATCCTATTAAAGAATGAATGGGTCAACCAGGAAATTAAAGATGAATTTAAAAAAATTCATGGAAACAAATGAAAATGAAAACACAACTGTTCAAAATCTTTGGGATGCAGCAAAGGTGGTCCTAATAGGAAAGTATATAGCAATACAAGCCTTTCTCAAGAAACAAGAAAGGTCTCAGTTACACAACTTAACCCCACACCTAAAGGAGCTGGAGAAAGAACAGCAAATAAAGCCTAAACCCAGCAGGAGAAAAGAAATAATAAAGATCAGAGTAGAAATCAATGAAATAGAAACCAAAAGAACAGTAGAACAGATCAATGAAACTAGGAGCTGGTTCTTTGAAAGAATTAACAAGATTGATAAACGCCTGGCCAGACATGGATGCATTCCTAGAGATGTATAAACTACCAAAACTGAACCAGGAAGAAATAGAAACCTGAACAGGCCTATAACCATTAAGGAAAGTGAAGCAGTCATCAAAAATCTCCCAACAAACAAAAGCCCAGGGCCAGATGGCTTCCCAGGGGAATTCTACCCAACATTTCAAGAAGAATTAATACCTATTCTTCTGAAACTGTTCCAAAAAATAGAAATGGAAGGAAAACTTCCAAACTCATTTTATGAGGCCACCATTACCTTGATCCCCAAACCAGACAAAGACCCCATCAAAAAGGAGAATTACACACCAATATCCTCAATGAACACGGATGCAAAAATTCTCACCAAAATACTAGCCAATAGGATCCACAGTACAGTAAAAAGATTATTCACCACGACCAAATAGGATTTATCCCTGGGCTGGAAGTTTGGTTCAACATCTGCAAATCAATCAATGTGATACAATATATTAATAAAAGAAAGAACAAGAACCATATGATCCTCTCAATAGATGCAGAAAAAGCATGTGACAAAGTACAGCATCCTTTCTTGATCAAAACTCTTCACAGAGTATAGGGATAGAGGGTACATACCTCAATATCATAAAAGCCATCTATAAAAAACCTACAGCGAATATCATTCTCAAAGAGGAAAAACTGAGAGCTTTCCCCCTAAGGTCAGGAACATGGCAGAGATGTCTACTATCACCACTGCTCTTCAACATACTATTAGAAGTCCTAGCCACAGCAATCAGACAACAAAAAGAAAGAAAAGGCATCCGAATTGGCAAAGAAGAAGTCAAGCTTTCACTCTTTGCAGATGATAGGATACTTTATGTGGAAAACCCAAAGACTCCACCCCAAAACTGCTAGAACTCATACAGGAATTCAGTAAAGTGGCAGGATATAAAATCAAGGCACAGAAGTCAGTGGCATTCCTATACACCAACAACAAGACAGAAGAAAGAGAAATTAAGGAGTCGATCCCATTTAGAGTTGCACCCAAAATCATAAGATACCTAGGAATAAATCTAACCAAAGAGGCAAAGGATCTGTACTCAGAAAACTATAAAATACTCATGAAAGAAATTGAGGAAGACACAAAGAAATGGAAAAACGTTCCATGCTCATGGATTGGAAGAACAAATATTGTGAAGATGTCAATGCTGCCTAGAGCAATCTACATATTCAATGCAATGCCTATCAAAATACATCCACTTTTTTCAAAGAAATGGAACAAATAATCCTAAAATTTGTATGGAACCAGAAAAGACCCCGAACAGCCAGAGGAATGTTGAAAAAGAAAAGCAAAGCTGGTGGCATCACAATTCTGGACTTCCAGCTCTATTACAAAGCTGTCATCATCAAGACAGTATGGTACTGGCACAAAAACAGACACATAGATCGATGGAACAGAATAGAGAGCCCAGAAATGGACCCTCAACTCTATGGTCAACTAATCTTTGACAAATCAGGAAAGAATGTCCAATGGAAAAAAGACAGTTTCTTCAACAAATGGTGTTGGGAAAATTGGACAGCCACATGCACAAGAATGAAACTGAACAATTTCATCACACCACACACAAAAATAGACTCAAAGTGGTTGAAAGACCTCAATGTGAGACAGGAGTCCATCAAAATCCTAGAGGAGAACACAGGCAGCAACCCCTTCGACCTCAGCTGGGCAACTTTTTCCTATACACATCACCAAAGGCAAGGGAAGCATGGGCCAAAATGGACTATTGGGACTTCATCAATATAAACTTTTTTTTTTTTAAAGATTTTATTTATTTATTTGAGAGAGAGAGAATGAGACAGAGCGAGTACATGAGAGGGGGGAGGGTCAGAGGGAGAAGCAGACTCCCCGCCGAGCAGGGAGCCCGATGCGGGACTCGATCCAGGGACTCCAGGATCATGACCTGAGCCGAAGGCAGTCGCTCAACCAACTGAGCCACCCAGGCGCCCATCAATATAAACTTTTGCAAAGCAAAGGAAACAGTCAACAAAACCAAAAGACAACCGACAGAATGGGAGACGATATTTGCAAATGACATTTCAGATAAAGGGCTAGTATCCAAAATCTATAAAGCACTTATCAAACCCAACATCCAAAGAACAAATGATCCAATCAAGAAATGGGCAGAAGACATGAACAGAGATTTTTCCAAAGAAGACATCCAAATGGCCAACAGACACATGAAAAAGTGTTCAACATCGCTCGGCATCAGGGAAATCCAAATCAAAACCTCAATGGGATACCACCTCACACCAGTCAGAATGGCTAAAATTAACAAGTCAGGAAACGACAGATGTTGGCGAGGATGCGGAGAAAGGGGAACCCTCCTCCACTGTTGGTGGGAATGCAAGCTGGTGCAGCCACTCTGGAAAACAATATGGAGGTTCCTCAAAAAGTTGAAAATAGAGCTACCCTACGACCCAGCAATTGCACTACTGGGTATTTACCCCAAAGATACAAATGTAGTGATCCAAAGGGGTATGTGCACCCCGATGTTTATAGCAGCAATGTCCACAATAGCCAAACTATGGAAAGAGCCAAGATGTCCATCGACAGATGAATGGATAAAGATGTGGTATAGATATACAATGGAATATTATGCAGCCATCAAAAGGAATGAAATCTTGCCATTTGCAATGACGTGGATGGAACTGAAGGGTATTATGCTGAGCGAAATAAGTCAATCAGAGAAAGACATGTATCCTATGATCTCACCGATATGAGGAATTCTTAATCTCAGGAAACAAACTGAGGGTTGCTGGAGTGGTGTGGGGTGGGAGGGATGGGGTGATAGACATTGGGGGGGGGGTATGTGCTATGGTGAGCGCTGTGAATTGTGTAAGACTGTTGAGTCACAGACCTGTACCTCTGTAATAAATAATACATTATATGTTAAAAAAAAAAAAAAAAGAAGATAGCAGGAAGGGAAAAATGAAGGCGGGGAAATTGGAGGGGGAGACAAACCATGAGAGACTATGGACTCTGAGAAACAACCTGAGGGTTCTAGAGGGGAGGGGTGCAGGGGAATGGGTTAGCCTGGTGATGGGTATTAAAGAGGGCATGTACTGCATGGAGCACTGGGTGTTATATGTAAACAATGAATATTGGAACACTACATCAAAAACTAATGATGATTAAGATAACCTAATAAAAAATATAGAGATAGAATAGATTCTAGGGGACTAATATACAAGCAGACAGGTAGAAGGTTAATGCAGTAAAATTACAAAATTTGGGAAATACCAAGAAATACAAGGCAGTGGAAACAAAATTACCCAAAATCACTATTTAAATTTTGACCCGTTTGTCATACTTTTCTATATATTTTTGCCTTAAGATTATTCTTCAAATAAAATATTATTCTTTAAACAAAATTACAAATAATATAATTTGAATCCTCTTTTAGGAAGAAGTGAGGAACTTGGTTTTATAACATTAGCTTTTCTGACATTAAAATATAGGTACATATTATATGGCTTATCATAAGCTAATTCAGCTTTGGTTTCTTAGTTGACCATTGTATCTCTGTTTGCATATTTACTTGTTCTTAAAATGTCATATCTATTCACTTTATAAGAAATTAAAATTTAAATATTTTATTTATTTATTTGAGAGAGAGAGAGAGAGAGAGAGTGCGAGTGCGCAAGTAAAGGGAGGGGCAGAGGCAGAGACTCTCAAGCTGACTCTGCACTGATCATGGAGCCTGACCCAAGGCTAGATCTTCCCACCCTGAGATCAGGACCTGAGGGGAAACCAAGAGTTGGGCATTTAACCAACTGTGTCATCCAGGCACCCCCCAAATTTAAACATGGCTAAGTACTCACTTTTAGCACTGTACTAAAAGTGTCTTTCATTCTTTGACCCCATGACATTAAAATTTCATTTGTATGCTATCCATTCTTTTATTCACTTACTTATTCAACATAATTTAGTTGCATTGCACTATTTAGCCATTGGGAAAAGAAGAATAATCAAGACAGAGTTAGCTCCTACTGTATGTTTCACTGTTGGCAAATGCCAAGCTATCTAACAGCCACTGCTGTCTGGATGATCATTTCTAAAAGGGTATGGTCTGTAAACTACAATCAGAGGCCAATGTTTCTTTAATAATCTGTCTATATTATGTTAAAATTGATAGTTTTAACATATAGTTTGTAAGATGTACATTACTACTGTGAAATATTTATCCTATGCTACACACTAGAGAAGTGGGTCTAGGATAGACAATGTCACAGATGACTTTAAGAATCTAGAGAAAAGCATAACTTCTCTCATAGTATGAAACACTCATGTACATTAACAGAAAATGGTACATAAATTCGGGGGTCTTAATGACCCCCTAATTTCATTTAAAGATTTAAAGTTCATTTAAAGATTTTTTAGATACATGGTCAAGACCTTTTCATAAAGAATCTTGTCCCAGAAAAAAAAAATTTAAGCTTATATTTCCCTAATATATTTAAAATATTATATTTTTAATAAATACTTATATGTTGCTATGGCTCTATTCTTAGGTATCTTTTGTACCTATCTGTGAATTGAACTTTTGCGTCAGTCTCCAGGGGAACAAACTAATGTCTGAAAGATTGAGTGGCTCCTCAATCTTTGTATAGAGATGTATTTTAAGGTATCTATGGTTTCAGTGAGGAAAGTCTGATTAGGAATGCTGCCCACAGGTTGTAAAGTAGACTTGAGCTAAGAATGTATATGATACCACCTCTGCTGTTTATCTAAGTCACTCCATCATTGGTGGTACACTCATGCAAATTCCACCAGTGAATGGGGCTTTTTATTTAAACTGTAGCCAGTGGTACTAGAGACTTGTCAATTAGATGTTTTATTATGTTTTTGGGCTATATGCCTAAATATTAGGTGAATTTATAGACAGAATATCAGAGAATAAAATTTTTGTCTTTAAAATAGCCATCTTTGGAATTATAAACTTAATGTCCATTGAATTTAAAATGAAACCTATAATGAATGATGCAAATCCCTGAAAGGATGGTAACAAAGTATGTCTGATTTCAATTGTAGGATTTGACAACAGGAAGTTGGTCTTAACACTGATTTCCAACATTATTAACTCTTACTATGTTTTGTTGGGTTATTTATTCTGACTTGGTCTAGGAGATGGCTCCTCCTTTTGATTCATTGACCCATGCGCTAAATGTTGACCATTTTTGTAAAGATGAATGAGTTAATAGATAATTAGAAAATAGAAGAGTTACCTATGGAGAGAATAAGCCCATAAAAGCACAGTTAAAAGCATGATCAGATTTAACTAATCATGGTGAATGTGCTTAGTGGTCAAATGGAAAATTTAAATAGATATAGAGCTACAAACTTAGGAGGAAAAAGACAACTAACAAATACAATTCTGGGCACATCTGACAATGTTCAGATATAACACAAAAATCCAGGAGTTATAAAATGGAATGCAAAAACCTACAGTGAATAAATCACAGTTAAGAAAACTAGCATGAGAGTTGAGTATGGTAAAATAGTAACATTGAATTTAAATATAATGTGGTGACCTTTTTTATTACATCTAGGATTTTACAATGAATGAGGACCATGAAAAGCTTGCTATGGGTTTGGATTTCATCCATATACAGTTTGGATTAACTTCTTATCTTTCCACTCTAATTTTCTCAGGGGCTACATTTTATAGCTTTGCAGTTGAGTGCCAAAAAGGTGATTAAAATTCAACAAATAAAAAAAAAAAAAGAAGGAAATTGGAGTGATTTGGTCTGAAGAAAAAAAAAAAGGCTAGGGAATGATTTGATTGCTCTAAATCAGATCATGGGAAATAGACTATTTCTATTTCCTTATATTGTAGAATAAATGGAAGTCTGTACATTTTGTCTGTAAGAAATTTTTAAAAAATGAGTTCCCTGCTTAATGTATTTTCAGATGTTCACTGGGTTGGAATTTATTAAAAGTTGGGTAGGATGGGGTTTATTAAAGGGACTCTTGATATACTTCCCTTTCCTGTGATACAGAGTTATCTTTTTCTTAAATCTTTTAAAATATATTGAAAAATATATTGTTCAGTTTCTCAAGCTGTATTGTATTTAGTGAACTTAGTTTTTTGCTCATGTTACTTTAAAATTAAAGTTACTAATATTAAAGTCAAATTCCATCTTTTAAAAATATTAATATATCAATTTTCAGGTTTCATAATTATTCCTCTCATTACATTTTATAAGACAGCTGAGGATTGTCTCAAGTTACACCAAGTCAACAGGTCCAGAAGACAAGTCTTGAAAATTAATTATCATGAAAATGGCTTTTTTAAAAAAGATTTTATTTATTTATTTGACAGAGAGAGACACAGCAAGAGAGGGAACACAAGCAGGGGCAGTGGGAGAGGGAGAAGCAGGCTTCCCGCCGAGCAGGGAGACCGATGCAGGGCTTGATCCCAGGACCCTGGGATCATGACCTGAGCCAAAGGCAGATGCTTAACTGACTGAGCCACCCAGGCAGCCCAGAAATACACTTTATTTCTTAAATACCTGCTTGTTTTCTCCTTATTTTAAAGAAAATAGGTACTTAAAAGAAGATGATAGCATTCGGATAATGTCAATTATAATGTTCATGGGATTCTGGGATGGTACAAAACTGTATCAGTAGTAAAGAGCTATGTGGGACCCTAGTATTGAGGCTTATGCTTAGAAGTAAAAGAACTGACAGGGTAAAAGCTATTCCTAGGAGACTGTAGTCAAGGAAATCATTTTGTGTAAGTCAATCTCTTAGCTGATAAATAACCTAAGCTAAACAAGGAAAAAGATGTTTATGTTGCCATATACAAGTTTAATATAAATTATGGTTAGTAATTTTTATTAAGTTTATGTCTATCAGACATTAAATTTAAGATGGTTGAAAGTGATCCTTTGAGAAAACTCACTTTAAAAAGTCTTATAACAGAGAACATTGGCCTTAATTTGGGGGATTTGTTAATTTAATCTGTTTAACCCATAATTAAAAACTATTCAAAGACCAGGTTTTGTTTTGCTTTGTTTTTCTTACTATCAGCCAGAGGTCAGGTATTTAAAATGTGAATAATAATGCTAAAAGTAGGTAATTTGAAGAGAATAAAATTCATATGTGAATAGATAATATTATTGTTAAAGTAATTATTCCCATATAAGTGAGCTTCCAACTAAATGTATCCAGATTTTACAACACTTAGTTATCATCAGTTGGCGCTCTTTTCTTCTATTCTTTCCTTCCTTCCTTCGTTCTCCCATTCCATAATTTCTAATTTGTTATGGACCCTCAATGTCATAGTATTTGGGAGTAGAAACTTGGGAGGTAATTAGGTCATGAAAGTGGAGCCTTATGAATGGGATCAGTACCCTTACAAAAGAGACCCCGGAGAGCTGGCTCACCCTCTTCCTGCCAAGGGAGGAGACAATGAGAAGTGGACAGGCTGCAGCCCAGAAGAGTGCTCTCACCAGTATCTCACCATGATGGTCTGATCTCACTCCTGGCCTCCAAAACTGAGAGAAATACATTTCTGTCATTTATAAGCCACTCAGGTTATGGTGTTTTGTTGTAGCAGCCTGAACTGAATAAGACATTATTTTCATACTGAATGATTCCATTTACTAAAGTGCAAAAACAAACAAACCTAATCTATGGTGTTAAAACTCAAGATAGTGGTTATGGTTGGAGGGGAGGGGAAGTTATGATTGGAAGGGGGCTGTGAGTACAGCTGCTGGGGCTTTGACATGTTCTTGTTGGGTTGAGCCTCATGCAGTTCTTGACATAGGCAGGGGTTTTAATAATATATTCATTTCATATAGTGACCTGAATTATATGACTCTAATTCAACAAATACTTTTTGAGAATCTACTGTGGACCAAATATGGAACCAGCCTTTAGATTTAGGACCTCACAGCTGACAGAAACTCCCTACCACCATCGAGCATATGGTTTATGCTGTATGATGAGTACAAGCAACTAGACAGGTCATTAGAAAACAGTGGGATCTGTGCACATGAGAAACAAGAGTAGCTGTCCCCAAGTTTGGCTATGATGTGGAATTTAGCAAAAACTTTCTTTATAAAAATGACATTTATGTTAAAACTTGAAAGACTGGAAGGGTTTTTCCTTAAAAAGAAGATGGGAAAGATGTTCCAGTAGAGGAAATAACATGTACGTGGCCCCAGAAATGATGGACTGCTTTGGCCTTCCAGCTAACTGGAATTTGTGCAGATTTGCTTAAGACTTAAGCACTCAAGACATAGAAATACTCATTCTTTTTCTTTGCTTTGCAACTACATTTGCAATTTCTTCTTAATATATTTTGTGTACTGGAAATGTATAAGCCTTACTTCTTCAGCTACTGCATTGGTTAAGTTGCAGGCTTAGCTTTTGCAACAAAAGACTCCAAAATATAGTAGCTTAAAGAGATAAAAATGTGTATCTGGTATGTTACAGTCTGGAATTTGATGGTTGTTTAAGGCAAGAAAGGTCTTCCATTTTATTGTTCCCAGCATATTGTCCTATTTGCTTGTTTACCACTGACTCAGCTCCTCGTCTACATTCTAGTCTACAGAAAGAAAGATTTAGCAAACAATATTCTTTTGACAAAATGATGCAGAGGTTTTATACATACCTTTCCCTCATTTTTCACTGGTAATAACACGGTTGTATGGCTACAGTTAGCAGCAAGGGAGGCTGGAATGTGTAGTCTCTAGCAGGGTGACCCTGTGACTAGCTAAAACTCTATTACTTATAAAAGAAGGACGGAAAGGACTTGGGAAAAACCCAGCAGCTCATCACAACTACTAATTTCTAAAGCCCCTTTGTAACTGTGAGGAAATGTCATCAAGCAGATGCAGGTCAATAGGTGAGAGATCATGAGAAATCTTGTATGTCCAAGTATCAAAATTAAATGTTTCTATTTTATTTAAAAACAACTTGGAGCCATTTATGGGTTGCAGTGAAAGGGGTGAAATAATCACATTTTTATTTTAGAAAAGTATTCCTGGATGCAGTTTAGGGAGAGGCCAGAGGGAAGAAGCCCAATTTTGGAGACTGGCAGGAATCTGGTTGAGATATTATTGTGAATTTAACTCAAGGAATTAGTAGGGGATACAGGAGCTCCAATAGAAAGAAATCTAGGATATAAAACGATTATATACATTGTTCTCAATAAGATGTGAGGGTAGAAAGGAAGTTTAGGGGTAAATGATAATGACATCAAGGCAACAGGTTGGATGAAATTGTGACCTCTCAGTACCCAGAAGTATTAGTAGGAAGAGAGTAAAAATGATGTGTTTAATGGTGCATGTAGAAAATTTCAATCACTGTGCTAATCAGATAAAACTGTGGGGAGATAGATCTAGGACAAAGGCATCTGTTCAAGACTTTGTTCTGGAGTGAAGAAAAGAACCTAGAATGGGATGCTAAGAAAAGCCAAGAGTGAAGAGTAGACAGAGAAGTGAAAGCTGTGTTCACTGAGAGTTCTTTGCTAATAATAATTTATCAAATTCACTTAAACTCAATTTACCAAATACCACTCCACAGAACACCAACTCACCATTCATTGATTCACCATACTGCTGATTTGTCAAACTCAGTTTGCCAAAAATGTTTTCCATATTTTATAACAATTTTATTTTCTTGAAGATATCCAAAGAATCTCTTTTTCAGTAAATTTCATGAAGTAAGGTGTGCTCAGCAGTGTCAAATGCTCCGAGTTCATAATGACATTGCATGACGATATATCATGGAGAATAGGAATTACTTAGGGCTCCTTTTTGCGTATTTGGTATTGTTCCTAAGGTCACTGTGAGATTCCTCTAACAAGCAATTTAGCTTAAGGATAAATGTTAGATCTAAAAGCACTGGTCGTAAGAGCTTATAACCCTTTAATCATTTTATCAACCAACTTAGTCTATTGCAATTCACAACTCAGCTCTCTCTGATCTAGAATGAATTTGAATTCTGCTGAGGCAGTTCTTTTTCGGATGGCTCTAAAGCACTGTATGATTCTGTAGGCTGCTATCTCAGAAAATTTGTCAATTTTAAATAAAACTTTTCCCAATTTTCTAGTACTTTCACACTTTAAAGAATTATTCTGTTATTTCCATGGGGTTGTTTTTACAGTATACTTGATTCCTTTCCCTATATATTTCCATCTAATATCAGTTTACCTGTTGCTGAAAGACTTCCTTAAAAATTTCTTATTGTAGGGCGCCTGAGTGGCTCAGTTGGTTAAGCAACTGCCTTCGGCTCAGGTCATGATCCTGGAGTCCCAGGATCGAGTCCCGCATTGGGCTCCCTGCTCAGCAGGGAGTCTGCTTCTCCCTCTGACCCTCCACCCTCTCATGCTCTCTATCATTCTCTCTCTCTCTCAATAAATAAATAAAAATCTTAAAAAAAAATTCTTATTGTATAGTCTGCTGGTGATGAATCCTTTCAGATTTTGTATGTCTGAAACTATCTTGTTACAATTTTATTTTATAAATAGTTTTTTTAAAGATTTAATTTATTTATTTATTTGAGAGAGCGAGAATGAGAGAGAGAGAGAGCATATGAGAGGGGGGAGGGTCAGAGGAGGGAGCTGAGCAGTCCCATGCGGGACTCGATCCCGGGACTCCAGGATCATGACCTGAGTAGAAGGCAGTTGCTTAACCAACTGAGCCACCCAGGCACCCCGTTACAATTTTATTTTAGAAATATATTTTCACTGAGTTTAAAATTCTAGGTTGAATTTTTTTTCATTACTTTAAATATACTGCTTCATCCTTTTCTTATTGGAATTGTTTTCCAACAAGAAATCTATGTTTTCATTATCTTTGTTTTTCTGTATATAATGTGTCTTTTTCTCTTGAATGTCTTTGAGATATCTTGGTTTGGGGCATTTTTTTTATTTTTATTTTTTAGTAAGCTCTGTACCCAGTGTGGGGATCAAACTCATGACTCGGACATTAAGAGTCATATGCTCTTCTGAATAAGCCAGCAAGGTGCTCCTGGTTTTGAGTAATTTGATTATGATGCCTCTTGGTGCAGTTTTCTTCCTGGTTCTTTTTCTAAGGTGCCAATAAGGTCAAGTCCCCACCTGATGGCTGCCTTTTTTTTTTTTTTTTTTTTTGTAAACTAAGAGATTGTTCATCTATTGTGAATGAGATCATAAGTGGTGTGTAATGTTTGAAAAGATAAAAAATATTTACTGTAAAAAATATGAGGGTCTTGTTAATACTAATGACTGCTAATGTGTAGTTTCACTAGTCTCAACCTTTTTCATGTTTTCAAGCAGTTCTTCCCCTTTCTGATACAGGCATCAAGGAGATAGAAAAAATAAAGATGATTTTTTCCAGCTGAATAGAGGGCAATTAAATTTTATTACATAGGAAAGGAAGTGCACGGAAGAGGGGGTTGAATGATGAGAAGAAATTTGGGGGTGTCAAACAATTATAGATTCTGAGGTGATAAAGAAATAGGTATGGATGAACAATGTAGAGATCTAAAAGAGTAGGAGTCTAGGAATAAAATATGGAATATTTTAACATAACACATTTCAGAGTTGCAGTTCTGTGTGACAGCATGATCCAGGGTGTGGTCATAATAGAGAAATGCTAGGACAGCTTGGAGATGTGCCTTCAAAGAAGTTAGAAGGCAGGGCGCCTGGGTGGCTCAGTTGGTTACACGACTGCCTTCGGCTCAGGTCATGATCCTGGAGTCCCGGGATTGAGTCCCGAATCGGGCTCCCTGCTCGGCGGGGAGTCTGCTTCTCCCTCTGACCCTTCCCCCTCTCATGTGCTCTCTCTCTCATTCTCTCTGTCTCAAATAAATAAATAAAATCTTTAAAAAAAAAAAAAAGAAGTTAGAAGGCAGAGAATAGAATAGATTACCGACATAAAAGTTTAAAGACCCCAATGCATGAACTAAGGCTTTGGGAGGAAAAGAAAATCATAGAACCAGGTACCAAATCTTTACTAAATGAAGTAGAGTTCTAGGAATTCAGTACTTGGTCAGCAACAAAGAGAAGTAGACTATGGTAGGAGGAGATGGAGTGGCCTTGAACGAAGCATGTGTTTTATATAATGCTTGAAAAGTACTGGTAAGAGAAATGGGAAGATGAGAACACCAACTCCAAACTCTTATACCCACGAATTAGGGACATGGTGGAATGAGGGGACTCACTTGAGAGGGAATTATCACTCACATGGGCAGAAAGTGAAGTCAAAAGGATCAACACATGCTGTTTTATTGGTTAAAACTTCTTTTGGATGGATCTGATTATAGCCCAAAGAAGAAAAAAAAGAATGAAGAGGAAAATAAATCATGTGGAGAAAAGCACTACTGAAAAGATAACATATTAACCCCTAGAGTAAGAGGACAAATATAATTTGGAAAATAATCACCATAGTATTCTATGAGAAAACATCAAAAATACATGTGACATCTTATGATGCAATAAGACATGCCCTCTATTAGATAAAAGGGGGCACATTTCAAGAAAGCCCCAAGTATAAAAATAGATAACATCTACATTGGAGTCCATAAATAGAAAAATTGATAAAAACAAAACAAAGCAAAATCTCAGCAATAAGAAATGCAGTAATGATGCCATATTGGATTTAAAAAAAAAAGGTTAAAAAATAGAGACAATATGTTAAGTCAGATTTCCAGATCCAATACCTGAAGAGTTTGTGTGTATGAAAAACAAACCAGAGAAAATAAACAAACAAAAAAGGAAATAAATGTAAAAGAACAACAATTTCTTCAATTAGATTGAAAGGGCTCACTGTGTACCAGGAAAAAAATGTATAAATTAAAACATTAAAATAAAAGTCTTGAATTCACCTTGTTATGTAGGTTTAGAATAGCAGTTGCTTTTATAATTTTCTCTGCATGGGTTTTTGTATTTTAAAAAGTTTTGGCAATAAACAAGCATTTTGTGATTATAAAAACATTATTTTAAGAGAGTTGAAAAAAGAAATGTCAAAATTATAACTAGATTTCCATGTAAATACTGAAAAAAAATTCTAGAAAACTGCATTTTTACTTTAGGTTTTGTTCAGTGAAGGAAAAAATATTTACTTCCTAAACAGTAGAGAGCTGTTGTCTGGTGGCTGTGGAAATATTCCTTTCTGAAATAGAAAGAACTAACACAGCACAAGTTATTAAGCGGTGAAGTGGATATCATCAAACAGTCTGTGAAAAGAGCTCTCAGAGTTATGGGAAAGTATCTTTTCTTAATAGAAATGTTAGCACTTCCTGGGCTCGTTTATTGTTTGTGAGTGCACCAAAGTTTGCTTCATTCCTATCGGATCCTGAGGTCAAGACTATTATTTCCAGTTAAATCCTGCAGATTCTCATTGAACATTAAATAAAAGTCACCTTGTTTCAGTGTAGCTACCATGGTGATATTAAGGAAAGTGGAAACGTCTACATCTGAAGTCTTTAAAAAGCCTTTAAAAAGGTTTGTTCATTTTACTGTATCAGATATAGAATAGCATTGATTTACTTAGGGTAATCTGAACACCAGAAATTGAAGTCATATAGAAGTAAGCATTGTTCTGTAAATATCAGAATGTGCCAGTCTCAGAAAGAGACTTCAGAAGAGCACTGGAAGGATGAAATGAGAGATAATGCTTTGTATTATTTGAAACAGAGGAGAAAATATATTGGAAGATAGGAGTCTATCAGGATAAATTGGAGAACATGAAAAACATCACTGAAAAAAGTCAAGTATTTTGGGGAAAGGACGTGAAAATAGAATGTAGCGTCAGACTTACATGCTGTTAGTGGATAAACTAAATGACCTAAAATGCTTTTTCACACCCAGTTGTCATTTCTTGTAAGATTCTTTTATTTACAAAAATGACAAGAGCACAGAGTTTCCTGACATTGTTTTCAATGATTTTTTTCTATGATTCAGAAATAACTATTCAAAACATTTTTGTAGGAGGAATTTAGACAGGCTTCTAAATCGTTATAACCTCCCTAGACATACAACTCTCCTTTTCCAGTTAAGAATGTGGCAAAACACTCTTGGTAGGATTTAGGGGTCTTTCCCTGTGATTTGCTGGATTGTGTAATTTAATGTTAGCTGGTTGCCTTTCTTCTGAGACATTCAACTACTTTTTTTTTTTAACACATATAATCTCATTAATTTTCTCGAAATCCCTGTGAGCTATGATACTGATATTATTCTCTTAAAAGTGAAAGGATTTGAGGCAGGGTGACAAAATGTCTGATGACGAAGCAGCAAAGAAAAACTGCTTATACAACCTCAGACACTTGGTGTGGGCATTCTCAATTAACATAACTCAACTTGCTCTTCTTTTTGAATGAGTCCCCTGGTGCTATCACCAATCTGTTTTAAAGGTCTCTGGGAATCGGGGGAAGCAAGCAATAACAGGAGATGTAGGTCAGCCCAGGAAGTAAAATGTTATTTACATGATTTTCTCTCTCTGTGTTTCTATGAAGCTTTTTTCTGCTCCTAATTTTCAGTATCCTAGAATTTACAGATAAGAGTTAAGGATAAAATGGGACTTTATAGATGGGGCAGTATAGAGGGGCAATTGAAAAGTTGTCTATTCTCAGGAAAACTGGTTTTTAATCTTATTTTAGAGATAACATAACTGAAGCTCAGAAGTAGATGCCTTTCCTTCTGGATCCCTACTTCTATTGGACAGCATCTCATTGCGGGGAAGACAAAGGAGCTGAAGCCTTGAAGGAATCCACCTAGATTAGTGAAAACAGGAAACATAAACAGAAAGGAAAGAGTTTGATCTAAGTCTCAAATAGAATGAGTAAAATCCTGTTTTAGAAAATGTTTCTTATCTTTACTGGAACTCATTTAAATGGCTAATAGCTACTTGTTCATTAAACATCAAGGGACAGGGACTATTTTAAGAGCTTTACCTACATTGCCTCATGTAATCTACATGAATCCCATGACACAGGCATTATTTTCCCTCATTTTATAGATGAGGAAACTGAGAGAAGTGAAATTATGTGTCTTATATGAGGTTACATTTGGAGCTACTCAGTCTTGTGTCAGAACTTACACTCTTGACAGTTATGACATATTATCTCTCTAATGCTAAAAGATTATGTATTTATATTGCTGTTAATACTGCTTCTAACTCTGTGGAAGATACGCCAGCAGACACTGTGATACTTTCGCTGACAGATAATGGGATAAAGATACAGTTTGGCAAAAATTAAAGGCATACTCCAGGTGGATCATCATTGTGGTTAGACCCCACTCTTTTTATACAAATGACAGAGAAGGAGATCCAGAAGCATCTTGTCCATGGTAAATCAGCAGCCATCTGGAGGATGGTGGCAGACTCCATGAGAGTTTGATGTAGAAATGTTTATTAGTCATATGGTGGGCTTCTGGGACTTACTGTGTAGTAGACAGATGAGGGAGAGTGGGTGGGGGAGAGGGAAGGAAGGAGAGAGGGAAGGAGGGATGGAGAGAGAGAGAAACAGAGAGAGAGAGATACTGCCAAATACATTTATTTGGTTAGCATTCACATGACCAGAAAGCTCGAATCTTTCTTTTCTGGTTTAAATATGCTTTCCTTTAGCCATTCATTCAGTACCTTTCACAAGACCTTGTCCTTGGTCCTGATGAGACAGTATTTGAACAAAACAATAGGGCATTGCTCTCAGAGCCACAAAGACATGGCAATAGCTGTTATACTGGGAGAGAGAGTAGTGGACAGGAGTCCACCAACTTGGTTGTCTTGTCATGGTACTGAAATGCATCCTTGTGTATTGATTCTTCGCTGTCTTTGTGTTCAAGTTTACTCAGGCCTCAATGAAGTTGCTTCTACTGCTGTCTGCACTCTCTGGGTTCTGGCTTATTTTCTGGACTGCTATGTTCTGCTTTAGTTTTATGGATTTTCCTTATGATTTCTGAACCTCAGAAATTTAACACTGCAGCTATTTTTTTTAAAAAAAACTATCTTTCAGTTATTTCTAGGGTTTTGCGCTGAGGAAGGAGGCCTCAGTGGGCTCATTAGCCATATCGAGAGTGAAAATTGGTATTGACACTGTCAAAAAATATTTTTGAAAATCTTCCCTTGACCATAGAGTTAAGGGTGCATTTCTGGGCTCTCTATTCCGTTCCATTGATCTATGTGTCTGTTTTTGATCCAGTACCATACTGTCTTGATGATGACAGCTTTGTAATAGAGCTTGAAGTCTGGAATTGTGATGCCGCCAGCTTTGCTTTTATTTTTCAACATTCCTCTGGCTATTCGGGGTCTTTTCTGGTTCCATACAAATTTTAGGATTATTTGTTCCATTTCTTTGAAAAGTTGATGGTATTTTGATAGGGCTTGCATTGAATGTGTAGACTGCTCTAGGTAGCATTGACATCTAGGTATGGTGAGTTCTGCCAATCCATGAGCATGGAACGTTTTTCCATTTCCTTGTGTCTTCCCCAATTTCTTTCATGAGTATTTTATAGTTTTCTGAGTACAGATCCTTTGCCTCTTTGGTTAGGTTTATTCCTAGGTATCTTATGGTTTTGGGTGCAGTTGTAAATGGGATCGATTCTTTAATTTCTCTTTCTTCTGTCTTGTTGTTGGTATATAGAAATGCCACTGATTTCTGTGCCTTGATTTTATACCCTGCCACTTTACTGAATTCCTGTATGAGTTCTAGCAGTTTTGGGATGGAGTCTTTTGGGTTTTCTTTATCTTTGACAAAACAGGAAAGAATGTCCAATGGAAAAAAGACAGTCTCTTCAACAAATGGTGTTGGGAAAATTGGACAGCCATGTGCAGGAGAATGAAACTGGACCATTTCTTTACAACACACACAAAAATAGACTCAAAATGGCTGAAAGACCTCAATGTGAAACAGGAGTCCATCAAAATCCTAGAGGAGAACACAGGCAGCAACCCCTTCGACCTCAGCTGGGCAACTTCTTCCTATACACATCACCAAAGGCAAGGGAAGCAAGGGCAAAAATGGACTACTGGGACTTCATGAAGATAAAAAAAACTTTTGCAAAGCAAAGGAAACAGTCAACAAAACCAAAAGACAACCGACAAAATGGGAGAAGATATTTGCAAATGACATTTCAGATAAAGGGCTAGTATCCAAAATCTATAAAGCACTTATCAAACCCAACATCCAAAGAACAAATGATCCAATCAAGAAATGGGCAGAAGACACGAACAGACATTTTTCCAAAGAAGACATCCAAATGGCCGACAGACACATGAAAAAGTGCTCAACATCACTCGGCATCAGGGAAATCCAAATCAAAACCTCAATGGGATACCACCTCACACCAGTCAGAATGGCTAAAATTAACAAGTCAGGAAACGACAGATGTTGGTGAGGATGCGGAGAAAGGGGAACCCTCCTCCACTGTTGGTGGGAATGCAAGCTGGTGCAGCCACTCTGGAAAACAATATGGAGGTTCCTCAAAAAGTTGAAAATGGAGCTACCCTACGACCCAGCAATTGCACTACTGGGTATTTACCCCAAAGATACAAATGTAGTGATCCAAAGGGGTATGTGCACCCCGATGTTTATAGCAGCAATGTCCACAATAGCCAAACTATGGAAAGAGCCAAGATGTCCATCGACAGATGAATGGATAAAGAAGATGTGGTATAGATATACAATGGAATATTATGCAGCCATCAAAAGGAATGAAATCTTGCCATTTGCAATGACGTGGATGGAACTGGAGGGTATTATGCTGAGCGAAATAAGTCAATCAGAGAAAGACATGTATCCTATGATCTCACCGATATGAGGAATTCTTAATCTCAGGAAACAAACTGAGGGTTGCTGGAGTGGTGTGGGGTGGGAGGGATGGGGTGATAGATATTGGGGGGGGGGTATGTGCTATGGTGAGTGCTGTGAATTGTGTAAGACTGTTGAGTCACAGACCTGTACCTCTGTAATAAATAATACATTATATGTTAAAAAAAGAAAAAAGAAGATAGTAGGAAGGGAAAAATGAAGGGGGGGAAATTGGAGGGGGAGATGAACCATGAGAGACTATGGACACTGAGAAACAACCTGAGGGTTCTAGAGGGGAGGGGGTGGGGTATGGGTTAGCCTGGTGATGGGTATTAAAGAGGGCACATACTGAATGGAGCACTGGGTGTTATACGCAAACAATGAATCATGGAACACTACATCAAAAACTAATGATGTAATGTATAGTGATTAACATAACATAATAAAATTTTTAAAAATGTAAAAAAAAAAATCCTCCTTTGAAATGGTGTTCAGACCCTGAAATATATTCCTTGGAATTTATCAGTGTACACATTTTTCACCCTTTGAATTGGTTACAAGAAATTGTAAGTCAACTCTGCATAAAATAGGTGATAAAATGGAATAAAAACATTTTTGGCAAAAAATAAAATTAGCGAGTGGCATGGCCACAAATTCATGAAACTGATTTTTTTTCTGAAGGAAGAATTAATGCCCAGCATCTTCGTCTTCACTTATTTATTTGCTCACTTATTTTTTGGTATGCATTTTTAGGCACTTCCAACGTGTTCCCTGATCATTTGGGGAAAATATTACAATTGAACATACAATTCCAAACAAAGAATCTCTCTATGTACAGAGTGCTTACAGACCACTTCTGTGTCCCAGGAAACCACATACAGGATAGTTATTCACTGTAATATGATCTCTTGGCAAAATACATGTGAAACATTTGTATTAACCTATTATTAACAAACTTACTTTTACAAAGGTATAATGAAAAGAGACTTTCTATAATTCAGAGACATGGGTATTCATGTTACAACTGTCTAAAAACTTCACATTCAGATGAAAAAATTATACAAATCTTGTTCTTTGTCTCAGCTAAATGTTAAACTGCTATATCGCTTATCCATTATGGCTAGTTGTTAAGGTGTGATTGCATAGCTTTTGTTTATCTCACATAACTCTTTACTAGTGAGTTGGACAAATGCAGGGCAAAGATCACAGGGAGTTTCTCCTTCTGTTTCGAAACCTCAAGTATTCAAATGGCATTGGTGGCTCTAGTAGCATGAAGATTCTGATATCTGAGTGCTCTGCCCCTTCTCTAGGAAAGAATTTTCCTGGTTGAAATGTTTCCCACTTAATACTCTAGATAACAGAACCCAGATATAGAATGCATGAAAGAAATAACATTAGTGTTTTAATAAGTTGATATTTAAGGAAAACTATTTATGAAGACACAGTCCTCCTAAAGAAGTTTCAGAAATAACACTTTTACTCATATTTCAAGTGATACAGGAACAGGATTATGTATATATGTATAAATATGTTATGTGCACATTTAGAGTTTTTTTTAAACAAGGTCTGACTAATCAGCTCTGCACTAGTGTTTAGTATATAAACACTTTACTCCTGTTTTCACTTTCGTTTGCATAGTGGATAAAAAAATTGTGGAAGGAAAGCTGTTTAAAATATAACATACATTAGTGGGTTTTTTTTATAATTTGTTGCTTATTTACTTTAATAGAATAGTTCAAACTTCGTAAATAATTCTCATTTGATACAGAGTAACTTTTAAAAAATGATAATCCACAATTTTAACCACCTATCCTCTGCAAAATTCGAAAGGGAAGAAATCCCTTTATAATCCCAAAATAACAACTAGAGTTAAATAATGCAGAAATCAAATACATTATTTAGATAAAAATATCTTATATGTACTTTTCTAGTTTAAAAAAATAACTTTTGAGGCACATCTGAATAATCACAATAATTCCCTGCTTTGCCAAGACAGGTTTAAAATTTAGCCATCTCTAACTTTCAGATAATTCTTAAATGTTGTACCTTGAAATTTCCAATTTCAGTGCTTTAAGTCTGACCACTTAAATTCATGGTTTCAATGTAAATTTAAAGTTCCTAATCTATTTTATAATATTTATGATCATTTCAAAATGACTGTTTTCTTTCTTCTTGGTTCAGATTACTTGCAACTTGCCTGCCATATACAAATTTATTAATATTATTGTTAGTAAAATGCTAATAGTGTAAAAGGGGTATCTCATTTAAGTTATTTATGGCTACTTAACAATGGCTAGCTTTAGGAACCATTTTCAAGGAACTATATGTGACAGAGGGTACTGCTTGGATTCTTTGTTTTCCCCAGGTTTTGTTGGACAGTGCAAAGATTTAGGGGCCTCTTGAGAACAAAGTTAGTCAATTTGCTTGGGTTGAATTGAAAGAGGGCCCCTTTATCAGCACCAACTCCAGGTGCCCATTGAGTGAGACCAACTATGAAAGAATGAAGGAAATGGCACTCTCCACCATTTGGAGTCAGAGAAGGACAAGGAACATGGAGAGAACCTAATGTTCATGAGGAAAGCCTACCTCCTTGCTTTCCCCTGCTGCAGGGGTAATGAGAGGTATGCTTACCTGGTTTTCTTCCCTAAAGTTAAGGGAGTGGGGTTTCAAAAGAATCATTCTTAAAGTTTGGTTGTGTCCCCAAGAGGGATAGGCTCCATCCCTACTGGAAATCTGCTTGGTTCCAAAGCAGCTAGTTAGCCCTGGTGCTACAAGAAAAGTGATAGAAGAGATGGAATAATGGGATGCTGAATCAAAGTGAGGGAAAACAGATGCCCCCTTGCCCTGAGTTCTGAGGTTCTGAGGCAGGTGGAAGGTCACTCCTGAATATGACCACAGGCCCCACTGTGATGACATTGGACGATGGAATTTTGCATGGGAGCACTACAAGATGACAAAGACACTGGACCCTTGAAAGAGTAAGGCATTCTGGGCTGTCCAATGAGGGTCAAGCAGAAAATGTAGCTGAGGCTTACAAGGCACCCTCAGTGTCTTGGGGGGTGTTGCTGATTGAGTCCCTGGATGGACAACAGGGCCCCTTGAGTCCTCTGCTTTTCCCCAATGAGCCTAAAAGCATGAGTTAAACAAGGGTACAACAATGTAATCGTGGACACTCTCCCAAGGAGAACTTTCTCTCTGCTCCAACATCACACGGGTCGGTGTAGGGAAGAGCATGTGTGAGAACATGGACCAGGGAAAGGAAAGAAGACAGCAGACCAAGGAGAGAACTTTGCTTTGAATATGGGTTTAAGATTTTTAAATTAAAAAGCGAAGTCTTTAAAACTAAAAGTAAAAAAAAAAAAAAATTCAAGAACCAAATTGATTTGTCTTTAAGGAAACCCAGTACCCAGCAAAAAGATGAATAAAGCCAAAGTGGTAATGACTGTTGGAAAAATAAAATGAGGTAATATTTATATCCCAAATCTTGCAGTTATTTTGAAGTGTAGACTACTAGAGTTGGGAATAACTTGGAGGATATTTCCTTCTCCTTTTTAAATGACTAACCCATAGTATATGCTCGGTAAATATTGTTGAACCATTGAATCCTTATATTTCACCAAATTCAGTATTTTCTGTAAATTTGGCTAATAGGAAGAGTCCAGAATAAGCACCTGAGCCACATTACTTGATTCTCAACCCAGTACTCTTTTTCCTTAGTTATGTTGTTTCTACATTATTCTACATTATTTTACATATAAACACTTTAATTTAATTATTAGAATTGAATTCAATCACTACTCCGAAGACCTGAACTGTGTCAACCTTTTAAAGATTTTATTTATTTATTTGAGAGAGAGAATGAGAGAGAGAGAGAGCATGAGAGGGGGGAGGGTCAGAGGGAGAAGCAGACTCCCTGCCGAGCAGGGAGCCCGATGCGGGACTCGATCCCGGGAGTCCAGGATCATGACCTGAGCCGAAGGCAGTCGCTTAACCAACTGAGCCACCCAGGCGCCCCTGTGTCAACCTTTTAAATGACAGTCTTCAGGCCTTTGTTTTTCAATCATGTGCTAACTTTAATGATTTAATTAGAAAAATGCAGGGGCTACATTTCACAATATATTTTTGAAGAAAGTCTTGGGTTTCTTTTAAAGATTTTTATTTTTATTTATTTGAGACAGAGAGAATGAGAGACAGAGAGCATGAGAGGGAGGAGAGTCAGAGGGAGAAGCAGACTCCCTGCCGAGCAGGGAGCCTGATGCAGGACTCGATCCCGGGACTCCAGGATCACGACCTGAGCCAAAGGCAGTCGCTTAACCAACTGAGCCACCCAGGCGCCCGAAAGTCTTGGGTTTCATTCAAGGTTTTCTGATCCTGGCTTGTGTATGACTGATGTCCTCTCAAGAAATACCATCAGTTACTATGACACTGTGACCATGTAGAACATTTTGGAAGTTTCTAGTTTAGAAACATCAGCATTAAGAGTTCCTGAATGTCCATCACAGAACCTCTGAACAAATTTAAGGCTTACAGAGTGCAAAATAACTTTTCATTATAAGGGGAAAACAATTTTGGAGTTTCTTGTTACATTTTTAAAGAAAAATGATACTACTTTTTCACACATATTCCTTAATATTTTTTAAGTAAGATGGGACTTCTATGTTATCCTGTTGGTAAAGGGAGCAGGATAAGAAGGTGATGACATAATTTAACTGAACACTCGTATTAGTAAAAATGTTTGACAAGCCAAACTTGCAGGACCCTGGAGATACTAGTGATGAAAATAAATGGACACTTGTCAACATATTGCACCTTCTCCTTTCATTTTAGCAGAAAACACATCCATAGACACTATGAGTCACTTATACTGACACTGAAAAGATGCATCCAGCAAAGCAAATTGTGTGATTTGTCATGATCATTGCCACTACCAGCCTAGAGCTTCTAGAAGTTCATGATTTGGCAAATTTGAAATTATGGTACGCTGTGTGATCTCCTTAGTGCTCCATCTGCTGACAGTATCCCATGCCGATGTCTGTGTGTCATTCTCCTTGGAATTGTGACTTGATTGCAACGTTAGCAAATGCTATGCAGTGGATAACTGCTATAACTCACCAAAGCATCTCAAGCATCCTCTACAAATGCTCGGTATCTGAACATGACTGAGACACTTGAGATATGAGCTCTTTCCAATCTCTGGCAGATTCTTAATTGATTGTTAATGCCAGCAATCACAGTCAATTCCCACAAATGTGCCCCACTATTTTTAAGCTCCATCTCAATGATCTATTCTCTCACTCTCAGATGATAGCATTATTTCTGTTTTTCTGTAACTGTGGCAATATTTTTTCTGATAATTTTACGTATCTTCCCTTCAAATCCTTCCACACATTTGCTATGCTTTCCTTTCTATCACTTGTCACCCATGTGCTATATATTTCCAATCCTTATTTGCTCTTAGTAATTTGCTTTCTGAGTGACTTTCACAGAGCTTTTCTAGTGTATATTTCTTCTTTGTGTGTGTGTTGCCACCCTCTGCCTGCAAACACAAGTATTTTTTTAAAGATTTTATTTATTTATGTTAGGGAGAGAGAAAGAAAGAGCGTGCAAGTGGTGGGGAGAAGCAGAGGGAGAAGAACAAGCAGACTCCCCGCTGAGCACAGAACCCAACAGAGGGCTCTATCCCATGACCCTGAGATCACAACCTGGGCCAAAATCAAGAGTTGGACACTTAACCGACTGAGCCACCCAGGTGTCCCCAAATGCAAGTATTTAAGTCTCCACTGTCTTAAAACCATCTCTCCCTCAAGTTACCATTCTTTATCTCTTTTCTTCCTTGCCTCGCATCTTGAAAAAGTAGTCTACCCTTGCTGCCTGCACTTCATTGCCACCTTTCCACTTCTTATCATTGAAATCGTTAGCCCACATCTTTAATGATTTCCTGTTCACTGTTGGACTCCACTTTCCCCCTCCTTCATCTGTAGTGACCACCTCCGCCTTCCTTTCTGAGCTTCTCTTGTTTCCAGAACATTAACCTAATTTGCCCCACTTCTTTGTAACTTTTTCTCTTTTGTGCTTGCTCTTCTTACTTTTCCACATTCTATTTATTAGCTTTCCCTAAGTGTGTCTAATTTTTACTGCTAATGTTGTCACCATCATCATCACCTCCCCTCCTCGCTGTTCACAATCTGTTCACTTCGAGGTCTCCCCTTTCCACACTTGCTCTCTACAGAGTGCTTATTTTGCATTTCCAGCTGTTGATCCGTTTTCATATTCTGCTGGATTTTTTACGACTACCTTAAACTTAAGAGATATAAAAACGAACTCCTTCTATTTTTCCAAGACCAATTCTCTCTCCTGATGTTGAAATTTGGATTTATGATAGCATCATTCTCTAGTCACTTGGGGAGAAACTGGCAAAGAAATAGTGGTGGTGTTTGCTGTTGCACACATTTCTCTGTCATTTCACCAACAAGTAGCCACACTTACAGATCCAAAATCCTTTCATCTTTACCTCTGGATTTTTTTTCTTTCTTGCCTATTCTGTTTGTTGAGTATAGGTTCCTCTAGCTGGAACTTTGCATACTGCTTTCTAGGTTGTCTCTGATATTTCCATTTCTCCATAATATAATTTATGTATCCATCCCAATTTTCCACAAGTTACTTCCATATCAATCTTCTGTAAGCACAGATTTTTTTTAAAGATTTATTTATTTATTTATTTGAGAGAAAGAGAATGAGAGAGAGCAAGCACAAGAGAGGGGGGAGGGTCAGAGGGAGAGGCGGACTCCCCGCCGAGCAGGGAGCCCGATGCGGGACTCGATCCCGGGACTCCAGGATCATGACCTGAGCCGAAGGCAGTCGCCCAACCAACTGAGCCACCCAGGCGCCCTGTAAGCACAGATTTAATTACGGAATTCTCCAATGCAAAATGGCCCTCCATTGTCTAATAAATTAAATTATATATATCCAACCCAAATTATTAAATCATATATGATATGATATATATATATATATCAACCCAAAGTGTGATTATAATTTCTCCTTCCAAACTGATGCCCCATTACTTCTTTATTTTTTGTGTATTCTCCATTCACATTAAATATCAACCCTGAATACTCCATTTGTTTTTCAAAAACAATTATTTTTTATACTATTTCCTCTACCTAGTACATCTTATTCTCTATTTTAGTGATTGAAACTTAAAAATTGCCCTTCTATGTGAAGCCTTCTCTGATTTTTCCTGACTTCTGAAATTAAAAGTAATTGTCTCTTTTGAAAAAGTCACCTCCTAATTAAAATCAAGACATAAAGTAGAGATGTACTAACAGGTAAACTGGGGGGAGCATCTGATCCAAAAGGGCAAATGGAAAAGTCAAAGGCAATTACTGAGTCTCTTAAACACGAGATACTGAATACTAAAGAGGGAAGGTAATTCTACTGCCTTGAGAACAAATATGAGAAAATAGTAAACTGCATAGTGCAACAGATACATTCTATATTCAATTCTACTTAACCATATTATCCTTGTTTTCATCCCCACTTTTTCTTCTTCTTTTTTTTTTTTTAAGATTTTATTTATTTATTTGAGAGAGAGAGAGAGAGCATGAGAGAGGGGAGGTCAGAGGGAGAAGCAGACTCCCTGCCGAGCAGGGAGCCCGATGTGGGACTTGATCCTGGGACTCCAGGATCATGACCTGAGCCAAAGGCAAGTCACCCAACCAACTGAGCCACCCAGGTGCCCCCCACTTTTTCTTCTTAACACAAGCAAACTCAACACTTCCGATACCCTATACAGAATAGCGACGCATCATGGCAAGGATTCTTATTGGCTGAGACAGGGATGACTCAGTGGCATATTCACTGTGGAGAACATATTCAAATCTTAGTGAAAGTGTCACACATAGATTTAAAAAAGCACCTCAGAGATCAAAAACCACTGTTCCCACACTCAACTTCCCTCTCTAGCCAAGATACTCACTAGTATACTTCCACTTCTATACTAAAAGATAAACTTCTTGAAGGCAGATGGTAGGTATTATTCATTATTGTATCTCTCAGATCACTTAGTATAGTGTGTGGTACATAGTTGAGACTAAATAAGTCTATTACGCTGGACTGAAAAGGAAATTTGGATTAAAAAATTCTACATGGTTTCCTTAAATACAGAATTAGGATAATTTTTCCTACTTGAATATAATGTAAGATCTTCTGCATTTACAAGCCTTGAGGACAAATAGCATGATTTCATATTTCCTTCTGAGAATTATTTAACAAAATATCTGATTCTACTCTCTTACTTATTAGAATATTGAGGCCTGGAAAGTTACCATTCTAATCACTGACAATGGAATGCAGTTTTATTCCAGACCCCAGAGTCTTTTAATTTTAAATTACCTTTTTGGTCAATACAATGAGATCTTAAAGAGGGAAGACAAGAAAATATGAATGAGTATAACTGATTACTTAAAATTCTTATTGAAGGGAAATTTATGCTTCATACAGAATATTTTGTTAAGAGATAAAACAAAATATTTGACAAAATACCTCACTGATATTTCATTTCCTTTTCAAAAACAATTTGATACCCATCAAAACACAAGTATAGGGAAAAATGTGAAAGGGGTTTAGTATGAATGACATTTTAAAGAAAATACGAATTAAAAACTCCATGAATTTATAGCAAGCCCAAGATGTAATAAAAAATACCTCTTAGGGCACCTGGGTGGCTCAGCCAAGCGTCTGCCTTCAGCTCAGGTCCTGATCCCAAGGTTCTTGGATCGAGTCCTGCATGGGGCTCCCTGCTCAGCGGGAAGCCTGCTTCTCCTTCTCACATCCTCCCTGCTTGTGTCCCCTCTCTTGCTGTGTCTCTCTGTCAAATAAATAAATAAACTCTTTAAAAAAATACCTCTTGACAAGCTAAATTTCATATATTTTGAATCTCAGCTTAGACACATGTTCAAGAGAAATATTAAAAGGGCTTGGGCACCTGGGTGGCTCAGTCGGTTAAGTGTCTGATTTCAGCTCAGGTCATGATCTTGGGGTCCTGGGATTGAGCCCTGCATTGGGCTCTGCTCTCAGTGGAGAGTCTGCTTGAGTTTCTCTCTTTCCCTCTCCCTCTGCCCCTCTCTCCACTCATGTGCATGCGCTCTCTCTTTCCCTCTCTCTCTCTCAAATAAATACATAAAATCTTTAAAAAATAAATAAAACGGCTCAATATAAACTACTAAGATCATAATCTGTATCAGGTGTTTTTCTTCTTATATGACATATTTTATATTAATGGATTATTAATGCTCCCGAATGCTTTACACACATTATCTCTAATATCTCAATAACCTTTCAAGGAAAATATTCTTATCTAAATCTCTTATAAATTAGTGATATGAACATAGGTGTGCTTAACTCCAAAAACTTATGTCATCACACAAAGAATATTTTCCAATCATACTGCAATACTTGATGTAAAATGTTGTGATGAGTCTTATGTACTTTACCTCCTCTTTTGGTTTCCTCTATGTTTAGATTAAAATCAAGGTAAAGAAGGCAGGATCTACTGTTCACCAATGAGGAAGCTTACCTGTGTATACAATTCTCTTGCTATACCACTACACACCACTTTGATTTGAATAGTTTTAATAAAACCCTTCATGTAGAAGAAATGGTACTTTCTCACATCACATACACCACACACAAGTACATATGCACATTATAGGTTTAGCATAGTTGGAATTCCAAGGAGAGGGACAAATACACTGGAAATCAGTATTTCTTAAAGAGACAAAAACACAAACAAAATGTAGGCAAAAATAAAAAAATTCAGGTATAAAACAAAAATAGAATTCTTCCTATAAAAGTGCTCTGAAAATCAGAACATCCAAAAAACTACCAAGTCCTACCAACAACATGAAGAAAACACTTGCTATTTATTATTGCCTTACACGCTGTATCTGGGTGAGCCCATCTGTTATTTACAGATGCTTAGTTGCCAAAGAGAGGAATTCTGTTTCCTGCTTTATTGTGTAATGATATTACATAAAGCAGTGCTTTATGTCATCATTTCTGGATTGATAGCTGATAATCACAAACTGGCCCAAGTCAAATTATGACTTTTCTGGAGAGGTCATAAGACAAGAATCAATAGTGTAGATGTTTGTAGGGTTAGTCAAAAGAAGGTGAGCAATATTTTGTGTGTCTAGGTCAAGAGATATCATTCAATAACTCATGGGCCATAAATAGAAATAGGTTACTCGGTTAAATGATGTCTGTTCATCTGTCTTTGTATGTGTGGCATCATAAAATGGAGCAAAAGATTGGGGTCCTTTTGACAGGTCCCTCTGCTTGGTATAGATATAAAACTGGAGGATCGAGGGTCCTCATGCTTGTGGATGGATGCACTAACAAGGATGCGTCTTGTAGCCCTGCTTTCCTTAGATTCTAACACTAAATCTCTCACTATGTCCCTGACTTGGTCCTTTCAGAAAGTACTACAAATCAGGTGGCTTACAAACAATGGAAATTTATTTCTCACAATTCTGGAGGGTGGGAAGTCCAAGATTAAGGCACCAGTGGACTTGGTGTCAGTGATGACTATCTTCTTGCTGTAATTTCAGGTGGAAGAAGGCACAAGCAATCTCTTTGGGCCCTCCATTATAATGGCAGGAATCCCATTCTACAGGTTTTCCCTTTCATGACTTAATCACCTCCTGAAGTTTCACTTCCTAATACCAACACCCTGGGGGTTAGAATATCAACATATGAATTTTGGGGAAACACCAACATTTAGAGCATAGCTATTTCTATATAAATAAGATTCATATAACACTCTATATTACATAGGTCAGATGGAGGTTGTACATTAAGTCTGTAGAATCAACATGGAGAGCTAAATTAAGTGATTAATAATTCTAAATCTACTTTGAGTTTAGAATATTAGGATAGCATTAAGTGGATCATAGACAAGTCTGCATGTTGGGATGCTTAAATATAGCCTCTCTATTTATTTATTTATTTATTTATTTATTTATTTATTTATTTATTTATTTTAATTGCATTTGTAAATATTTTATTTATGAACTTTTGTTTTGTAGTTTTTAATTTTATTATATTATGTTAGTCACCATACAATACATCATTAGTTTTTGATGTAGTGATCCACGATCCATTGTTTTCGTATAACACCCAGTGCTCCATGCAGTACGTGCCCTCCTTAATACTCATCACGGGGCTAACCAACCCCCCTCCCCTCTAGAACCCTGTTTGTTTCTCAGGTCCATAGTCTCTCATGGTTCATCTCTCCCTCCAATCCCCCCCCCCATTTTTCCCTTCCTTCTCCTAATGTCTTCCATGTTATTCCTTATGTTCCACAAATAAGTGAAACCATATGATAATTGACTTTCTGCTTGACTTATTTCGCTTAGCATAATCTCCTCCAGTCCCATCCATGTTGATGTAAAAGTTGGGTATTCATTTTTCTGATGGCTGAGTAATATTCCATTGTATATATGGACCACATCTTCTTTATCCATTCATTTGTTGAAGGGCATCTCAGCTCTTTCCACAGTTTGGCTATTGCGGATATTGCTGGTATGAACATTGGGGTGCATATGGCCCTTATTTTCACTACATCTGTGTCTTTGGGGTAAATACCCAGTAGTGCAATTGCTGGGTCATACGGCAGCTCTATTTTTAAATTTTTGAGGAACCTCCACGCTGTTTTCCAAAGTGGCTGTACCAACTTGCATTCCCACCAACAGTGTAAGAGGGTTGGTTCCCCTTTCTCCACAACCTCTCCAACATTTGTTGTTTCTTTCCCTGTCCATTTTGGCCATTCTCACTGGTGTAAGGTGGTATCTCAGTGTGGTTTTGATTTGGATTTCCCTGATGGCTAATGATGATGAACATTTTTTCATGTGTCTGTTAGCCATTGGTATGTCTTCTTCAGAGAAGTGTCTGTTCATCTCTTCTGCCCACTTTTTGACTTGATTATTTGTTTTTTGGGTGTTGAGTTTGAGAAGTTCTTTATAGATTTTGGACACCAGCCCTTTATCTGTAGTGTCATTTGCAAAGATCTTCTCCCATTCTGTGAGTTGCCTCTTTGTTTTGTTGACTGTTTCCTTTGCTGTACAGAAGCTTTTTATCTTGATGAAGTCCCAAAAGTTCATTTTTGCTTTTGTTTCACTAGCTTTTGGAGACGTATTTTGAAAGAAGTTGTTGTGGCCGATGTCAAAGAGGTTACTGCCTATTTTCTCCTCTAGGATTTTGATGGATTCTTATCTCACATTGAGGTCTCTCATCCATTTTGAGTTATCTTTGTGAATGGTGTTAGAGAATGGTCGAGTTTCATTCTCCTGCATGTGGCTGTCCAATTTTCCCAGCACCATTTATTGAAGAGACTGTCTTTTTTCCATTGCATGTTTTTTCCTGCTTTGTCAAAGATTATTTGACCATAGAGTTGAGGGTCCATATCTGGGTTCTCTATTCTGTTCCACTGGTCTTTATGTCTGTTTTTGTGCCAGTACCATGCTGTCTTGGTGATCACTGCTTCATAATATAGCTTGAAATCAGGCAATGTGATGCCCCCAGCTTTGTTTTTCTTTTTCAACATCTCCTTGGCGATTCAGGGTCTTTTCTGATTCCATACATATTTTAGGATTGTTTGTTCCAGCACTTTGAAAAATGTCATTGGAATTTTGATTGGGATGGCATTGAAGGTATAGATTGCTCTGGGTAGCATAGACATTTTAACAATGTTTATTCTTCAGATCCATGAGCATGGAATATTTTTCCATCTTTTTGTGTCTTCTTCAATTTCTTTCATGAGTGTTTTGTAGTTCCTAGAGTATAGGTCCTTTACCTCTTTGTTTAGGTTTATTCCGAGGTATCTTATGGTTTTTGGTGCTATTGTAAATGGAATCGTTTCTCTAATTTCTCTTTCTACAGTTGCGTTGTTAGTGTATAAGAAAGCCACTGATTTCTATGCATTGATTTTGTATCCTGCCACATTACTGAATTGCTGGATGAGTTCTAGTAATTTGGGGGTGGAGTCTTTTGGGTTTTCCACATAAAGTATCATGTCGTCTGCGAAAAGAGAGAGTTTGACTTCTTTGCCAATTTGAATACCTTTTATTTCTTTTTGTTGTCTGATTGCTGTTGCTAGGACGTCTAGTACTATGTTGAACAACAGTGGTGAGAGTGGGCACCCTTGACGTGTTCCTGATCTTAAGAGAAAGGCTCTCAGCTTTTCCCCATTGAGGATGATAGTTGCTGTAGGTTTTTCATAGATGGATTTTATGAACTTGAGGAATGTTCCCTCTATCCCTATACTCTGGAGAGTTTTAATCAGGAAAGGATGTTGTATTTTGTCAAATGCTTTTTCTGCATCAATTGAGAGGACCATATGGTTCTTCTCCCTCCTCTTATTAATGTGTTCTATCACATTGATTGATTTGCGAATGTTGAACCACCCTTGCATCCCGGGGATAAATCCCACTTGGTCGTGGTGGATGATCCTTTTAATGTATTGTTGGATCCTATTAACTAGGATTTTGTTGAGGATTTTGGAATCCATATTCATCAGGGATATTGGTCTGAAATTCTCCTTTTTGTTGGGGTCTTTGCCTGGTTTGGGGATTAAGGTAATGCTGGCCTCATAGAATGAGTTTGGAAGTTTTCCTTCTGTTTCTATTTTTTGAAACAGCTTCAGTAGAATAAGTATTATTTCTTCTTTGAATGTTTGGTAGAATTCCCCAGGGAATCCATCAGGCCCTGGACTCTTGTTTTTTGGGAGGTTTTTGATCACTGCTTCAATCTCGTTACTGGTTATTGGCCTATTCAGGTTGTCAGTTTCTTCCTGTTTCAGTCTTGGCAGCTTATAGGTTTCCAGGAAGACCTCCATTTCATCCAGATTGCTCAGTTTATTGGCATATAGTTGTTGATAATAATTTCTAATAATTGTTTCTATTTCCTTCGTGTTAGTCGTGATCTCTCCTCTTTCATTCATAATTTTATTAATTTGGGTCCTTTCTCTCCTCTTTTGGATAAGTCTGGCAAGTGGTTTATCAATCTTATTAATTCTTTCAAAGAACCAACTTCTAGTTTCGTTGATCTGATCTACTGTATTTCTGGTTTCTAATTCATTAATTTCTGCTCTAATCTTAATTATTTCTCTTCTAATGCGTGGCTTAGGCGTCATTTGTTGCTTTTTCTCTAGTTCTTTAAGGTGTAGAGTTAGTTGGTGAATTCGGGATTTTTCTATTTTTTTGAGTGAGGCTTGGATGGCTATGTATTTCCCCCTTAGGACCGCCTTTGCAGTATCCCATAGGTTTTGGACCAATGTGTTTTCATTCTCATTGATTTCCATTAATTGCTTAAGTTCTTCTTTGATTTCTTGGTTGACCCAAACATTCTTGAGCAGAGTGGTCTTTAGCTTCCAAGTGTTTGAATTTCTGCCAAATTTTTTCTTGGGATTGAGTTCCAGTTTTAGAGCATTGTGGTCTGAGAATATGCAGGGAATAATCTCAGTCTTTTGGTATCGGTTGAGACCTGATTTGTGACCCAGTATATGGTCTATTCTGGAGAAAGTTCCATGTGTGCTCGAGAAGAATGAGTATTCTGTTGTTTTAGGGTGGAATGTTCTGTAAATATCTATGAGGTCCATCTGGTCCAATGTATCATTCAAAGCTCTTGTTTCCTTGTTGATTTTCTGCTTAGATGATCTGTCCATTGCTGAGAGTGGAGTATTGAGGTCTCCTACAATTAACGTATTGTTATCAATATGACTCTTTATTTTGGTTAACAGTTGGCTTATGTAGATGGCTGCTCCCATGTTGGGGGCGTAGATATTTCCAATTGTTAGATCTTCTTGTTGGATAGACCCTTTAAGAATGATATAGTGTCCTTCTGTGTCTCTTTTTACAGACTTTAGTTTAAAATCTAATTTGTCTGATATAAGAATTACTACTCCAGCTTTCTTTTGAGGTCCGCTGGCATGGAAGATAGATCTCCATCCCTTCACTTTCAGTCTGGATGTATCTTTAGGTTCAAAATGAGTCTCTTGTAGACAGCATATGGATGGGTCCTGTCTTTTTATCCAATCTGCAACCCTGTGCCATTTTTGGGAGCGTTTAGGCCATTCACACTGAGAGTGATTATTGAAAGATATGAATTAATTGTCATCATGTTGCCTGTGAAGACGTTGTTTTTATAGATTGTCCCTGTAAATTTCTGTTGTAGATCACTCTTGGGGTCTTTCTCCTTTTATAGAACCCCCCTTAATATTTCTTGCAGGGCCGGCTTAGTGGTCACATATTCTTTCAACTTCTGCCGGTCGTGGAAGCTCTGCATCTCTCCATCCATTCTAAATGAAAGCCTTGCCAGATAAAGTATTCTTGGCTGCATGTTCTTCTCATTTAGTACCCTGAATATGTCTTGCCAGGCCTTTCTGGCTTGCCAGGTCTCTCTGGATAGGTCTGACATTATTCTGAGTTCCTCCCTCTGTACATAAGGAATCTCTTCTCCCTAACTGCCCTTAAGATGGTTTCCTTGGTTCTAAGATTTGCAAGTTTTATTATTACATGCCGGGCTGTTGGCCTGTTTTCCCTGATCTTAGGAGGGATCCTCTCTGCCTCTAGGACTCGAATGTTTGTTTCATTCCCCAGATTAGGGAAGTTCTCAGCTATGATTTGCTCAAAAACATCTTCTAGCCCTCTCTCTCTCTCCACTCCCTCAGGGATTCCAATGATTCTGACATTGGAATGCCTCATGGTGTCACTTATTTCTCTGATTCTATTTTCATGGATTCTGAGTTGTTTTTCCCTGGCCTCCTCTTTTCCCTTTTTATCTATTATACTGTCTTCCAGATCGCTTATTCTCTCTTCTGTCTCAGTTACCCTAGCTGTTAGATTATCTAGATTGGATTGGATGTCATTGATAGCATTTTTAAATTCTGCCAATTCACCTTTTATTTCTGCCCTTAGAGACTCTATGTTGCCATTAATTGATTTCTCCATTCTAGCCATTGTCTTCACAATTGCTAGCCTGAATTCCATCTCCGACATCTTGGTTATATCTGCATCCATTTGTAAACCTGCAGCATAATTCATAATCTCTGAGTCTTTTCTGTTTTGGGGGCTCCTCCTCCTAGTCATTCTGTTGATGGGTGTTTGAGGGAATGTATAGAGTCGAAATTATTGACCAGAACCCAAGCAAGATGCACCTGTTTTCTTGGGACCTTAGGGTTGCTGGCCTCTTGTTTTCCCAGCCTGTCTTCTGCGGGAGGGGCCTGCCGCGCTGTTACTCAGGCAACGCTGTTTGGGCAGAGTTGCCCTGCCCCCCTGTGGTGGGGGATGGGCTCAGTGGGAATCAGTCTTTGGGGCTTTTGTTCTCTGGCGCCTTTCCCTGGTGGCTTTCCGCGTCTCTTCCGCGAGTCAGAGCAGAAGAGACCTTTTCCAACCCTCTGCCTCAGAGCAGAGAGATCGCAGTCTGTTCTTCAGTGAGCTCTCCAGGCCACACCGTCTCCGTTTCTGTCCCTGCTGCTATAAACTGCAGCGGCCTGGGTTGTGCGCCCCTCCGCAGCGCTCCCAGTCCTGCCTCCAGGTCGGGGCACGTCTCTGCCCTTTGTGCTTCTAAAACCACCAGCTGCTCCCAATTAGTGCGTGCCCAACTCCACCGCTTGGGGTTTCCACCCCTGGGGCTTGCAGTTCACCAGCACGACCCCGGTGCACTGGGTTTCCATCTCAGAGGCTGCAGTTCGCGTGCGCGCGACCATCGCTCTGGTTTCTATGGGGGGGGGCGCTGTAGTTCGTGTGCGCGCGACCCTGCCGCTCTGGGTTTCTGTCCCGGGGGCTGCCCTAAAGTCCTTTCCCCACCGCTACCGGTCTGCGAGTCTGTGCCCCGTCCGCAGCACTCGAGGCTGTCACTCACCGGCGGTGTAGGATCCCCACGGCCAGGCACCCTCCTGCTGCCGTTTATCCTCCGATATCTGCCGGCAGGATCACAGCTCCTCGCTTTGGACCTCAAAACCAACTGCCTGTGATATTCTGTTTGTAGAGATCCGGATCTTCTTACATCTCAGGCTGGTTTCGTGGGTGCTCAGAGTGGTCTGGTAGATATCCAACTCAATTCTGGGGACCAGTTGAAATAGGGTCCCCTACTCGTCCGCCACCTTTCCCCTCTCCTCTAGCCTCTCTATTTAAAGGCATTATTTTCCTAAACACAGACCCGGCAGAATATGTTGATAATATCACATGATCTCCATGTATCTATTTTTTCAGCAGTTAAGTAAACAAAGACTAACAATAGTTCAAGGATTTAAAAAAAAAATATTGGTTTGATTTAGGACAGTGCTTTTGAAAATGTATTCCTGAGGAATAACGATCGTGTAAGCTGTTAGTAAACATTAGGTGAAAACTGGGCTCTGAGGATTTATACGTTTGAGAAAATATGGGTTAAAAAAGTTAAAGTAGTCTCTTGCAGGACATCTTAGAACTTTTAAAATGCTAATGAGGGGAGTGCCTGTTCTGAGTATGATGGGAGAAGCACGCTCCCATCCTCTGTCTCTTACTCAACGTAGCTTCAAAAATAAGGCAGAAGGCATGGAACAGCAGGTTGAGAGCTCTTAAAAGTAACAGATGGATTGGGGAAGAAGACCAGAATCAAAGTACCACTGAAATAGCTGTGAATTTACCATATTCCCCCCAATTGTTTGCACTAGCCTGGATTTAAGGCATCCGGAACTGACAAATGGACTTCTGCATGAACAGAAGTTCCCAGAGAAATCTTTTAGTTTAGATTTGAGGAGTAGGAAAGGGGTCCCCTGGCAGTGACAGAGGAAGCTAGGACATGCAATCCTCTAAAATCTGAAGAGGAAGGGTTCTTTCTATTCAGAGGAGCTGTGGTCCAAAAGGGTGAGAATGAAACTCTGTTTTCCTCTTTCTCTGTCCTTTTTTCCTTGGTTCCAGATGTGAGTACAGTTGAGGGAAGTACATCGCAGAGGAAATTAAATAAAGCCCCAACTTTTTGGCCAAAACCTAAAAAGGAGAGTCTACAGGGTAACAAAGTGCCAGGAAGATCACTGAGCTGAGAAAAGTGACCCAGTATAGTTGTCTAGGAATTTCTGTGCTCAGCCCAAACTACATATGCATGGATCCAGTCTCAAACAATCCACCACAGATGCTGAGAATTATAGTAAGCAATAAACCATCGCTCACATCTCGGAATGGCCAATACATAGAACAGATCCTAAAAACACTTCAAAGACTTTGAAAACAGAAATGACATTGAAATAATAACTCACAAATGACAGATTTGAATATGTGACTGGAACCAAATTGTGTTTATGGCCTGCTAAAACAAAAATATCAATATTGACCATAGGATTAAAACAAGTCTCAAAACATAATATTTGAAATGTCCAGGAGAGAGTGCAAACTTACCTGGCCTACAATGCCTACCAGCATTTTGAGATGAATAGGGAGGTTTTTGGATTTTTTAAAAGGATAGGTGGGTTTTTTTTGTTTGTTTTTATAAAGACTCAACTCATAAGACAAGTTGTACCAGTTGTCTTCATCTGTAGTACAGCTGTTTTTAGTTCCTCAAAGAATTGGGTTGTAACCTTTATGATATTAAGGCATTGATCCACCCATCCAATGACATTATCTTCAATTTGCTTTAAAAAAAAAAAAAGTATTTATTTATTTATTTATTTATTTATTTATTTATTTTAGAGAGAGAGAGAAGCAGAGAGGGAAAGAATCTCAAGCTGAGCGCAGAGGGATCTCATGACCCTGAGCTGAAACCAGGAGTTGGATGCTTAAATGACTAAGCCACCCAGGGGCTCCCAATTTGCTTCTTTATATTGGGGAGATCTTCAACTAAGATAGAAATCAAAAGATTCCTATGTTCTAGACAGAGCTGTTTGTCTTTGGAATGTTTCCTCCACACAGACATTGGGTACATAGTTTCATTTAGCTTAAGGAAGAAGGCCTAAAAAAATTTTTTTTTATCAGGCCCTGAATATCAGCTTCCAATTTGGCTAACTTCTGACCATAAAGCTACCTAAAAATTAAAAAAATAATAATTTCAAATATCTTATCAAGCTTCAGCTGTGACAAACAGTAAAAACAACCCCAAAAGATACTACCCTCCCAAGATGTAGAGCCACTCCCAAGAAAGCCAAGAGAAAGGACTCAGACAATTCCCCCTAAGACCTGGAAACAGGGTCTCCACAAGGACCCTAAACCACAGATGGAATGCAACCCACATTTCTGCCTGGCCATATATTTTGGCCCCCAGCCCAACAGTGAGCTGCCTGCATATGCAAGAACCAACAATCTACATGTCCCAGGCAGACAGAAAGCCAAGCCAAGTTCTCAGGACACAAAATGAAAGAAACATAAAAGACAGTATCTGTCCCTGGGAGAGAAAGGATTGGCAACCAATGGGCACCCCAAAATCAAATTCACAAAAGTCTGAATTTAGAAAGGAATTTGGAAAGAAATTTTACCTTTCCTCCCTTCTTGACCAAGCACTACAGAGTTCCAAGAGAGCAGACCTTGGTAAGAAGTCTCACCTTTTGCTGTCTTCTGACAATTTTCTTAGGATCCCATCTATAGCCTCCAGAGCAAGTGGGGTTTAAAGTAGAAAGTATAGCTCTGGTATCTATCAGAATTTGGCAAAGTTTTCCATCACCTTTATTTTTAGTCCCCCTTGTCTAAGGGAATAACTGATAATAGTTTACCAGATAATCCCTCAGAGTCCCATCAATCCTGGGCAGGGGCCCTATGGGGCCCCTACTTAGAGGCTAGATATGGGAGCTTTTGAGTTGGTGTGGAAGGATTTGACAAAACCTTTAAGGACAATCTTTTTTCCAGTGTCCCTGTTGATTGACATGGTGACACTGCTCTCTGGGCCAGTGTTTTGAGGCTAGACCCCTAGAAGGGTGCAAAAGGGGAAGGCCCAGGTATTCTAGGTTTCTGGCCTTGGAGCTTTTGGAGTTGTAAGGGCAATAACCTGGTGGGCTTTTTTTTTTTTTTTTTTTTACAGTCTTGTCTCTTCAGAGTGTAAAGACAATTCAGATAGAGGACATATGGACTGAGTACTCAGATAAAGGAGGAGAGAGGAGAAGAGCAGGCGCTACATCAGTCTTACAGTCTTGTTTTAGGTACTTCTTGGGTCTTTAATTTTTCATTAGGTTTCTGCAACAAACCTCTCAATGAAGCTATTTTGGAATCTTGAAGCCTTTTGGAGGCTCTGCATGCTAATTAAAATAGATATCCCATTCTGTTTGTTTGATTTGGGAAACCTTGCTCTCAAAGTGCCCTTCTTAAATGAACAATCTTGCCTAATTGGAATGTTCCCCATAATGGCCATTGTAATTCTAGTTGTCTTAGTAGGATTTTACCATTTTTGTAGATATCTGCAGCTTCCAGAACCACAGTTCTTAGCCATAAAATAAGCAAGTGTGCCAAATGGTCCACACTCAATTCTTTGAAACTTTGAGGATCCCATTTCTTTATCCTAGCCTCCCATCCCTTGGAAATAAATTAATACCTAAAAGGGATGTGTCATCAGGTCAGGCATTGTGTGTTTTTTACAGTGTACCTTGCTGTATGGAAGTTTTCTTGAGGTTGGAGGGTAATATGGTGTCACCCACTCCTTGACAACTTAACCTAGCATGAGAATCTTACAGTTAGGTAATGAGTGCTCCACCAGCCTTTAAGTGCATAACCCCTGCCTACCAACTTTATGGCCTTGAGTTCCCAGATTCCCATTAGCAAGAAATCTATTAATTTTCACAAGATGTCTTTATAGTGGCAGATGCCTTGAGGGCTTTTAATAATCTGACTTGTGCCTACTTAGGTTTTGATGGTCAAAACAGTCTGAATTTCTTTTTTTTTTTTTTTTAAGATTTTATTTATTTATTTTACAGAGAGAAACACAGCGAGAGAGGAAACACAAGCAGGGGAAGTGGGAGAGAGAGAAGCAAGCTTCTTGCCAAGCAGGGAGCCCGATGTGGGGCTCGATCCCAGGACCCTGGGATCATGACCTGAGCCAAAGGCAGACGCTTAATGACTGAGCCACCCAGGTGCCCCAACAGTCTGAATTTCTTGTCTTAGTTTATTTTCCCGAGCCCCCTCTCTTCCCTTCCACCACAGCTTACACTGTGGACTTATCCCAAGGTCTTGTGAGTCCTCTAACAGCTGCTGGCCAAAGTGGACTCCCAAATATAACTATACTGCAAACTTTCTGGGATCCCAGAAACTTTCTTTTCTTTCTTTTTTTTTTAAATTTCTTCTTTTAGAGAGAGAGAGAGTGAGTGGGGTGTGAGAGGGGCAGAAGGAGAGGGAGAGAATCTTAAGCAGACTCCCCGCTGAGCATGGAGCCCAACACAGGGCTCAGTCCCACAACCCTGAGATCATGACCTGAGCGGAAACCAAGAGTTGGATGTTTAAACGACTGAGCCACAAGGCACCCCTAGGACCTCAAAAACTTTCTGGAATTTTTAACAAACCCTGGAACCCTTACAGGGCCCCAGAACCTTTTTGATATATACATACACTTCTCATCAAGATTGTTTAGTTCCTAGAGCTGCACATGAGGGAACGGAGCTCAAATCTGAGAGTGACTTACCCAGCTCTCAGTAATGAGGAGAGGAAGAGTGAACTCAAAGGGTTCAGTAGGTGTGTTTCATGCTTAGGCTATTAGCCATCAGCCTGGAATCTCACTCTTTGTTGCCCAAAACTGTTAAAAAACGATTAAAGTCAACAATTTAGATGATGCACACAAATTTTAACACTTCATGAATTTGACAGTCTCCTGTGGAGACCTGCAAAATGAGACAGAAGGCAGGAAGCTTTTGGAGGATAAAGAATAAAGAACAAAAAGGACAAAAACAGAAAATGTCTATTTGTCTGGGGCCACATAGTCCACCTTACTGGAGTGAGAAGGCCCAGAGTTGGCTTGGCATTTGGGCACGGCTGACTGGATATACTACATTTCTGGTCAAGCGGAGTGTTTACAGGGACTGGAGAGTTATCCAAGTTTCAGTTTGTTGATGTGGTACCCTGGCAGGAGTGGCTCCATCTTGGATCTTGGAAGTTATTTCAACCCAAGTCAGTTGTCATAATCTCATTTGAAATGTGTGCTGAAGCTGTCAGATAACTCAATCATCTGTTACTCTAGGTGAATAGGGTTTAAGTGGAATTCAACATTTGCCCAGGCATTAGTTTTACTGTCCATAAATAATAGAAAGACAATCTAGAAAAGAGAGGCCATGAGTGAGAAATAAATCTCATGTTGGCTTTATGCCTAGGACTAATGAAGGAAAAGAAGATTGGCCAAAATGAACAATAATTCAAAGGGGGCATTTGTATATCCTTTAATTGATTTTATTCATAGGGTTCATAACCCTGAGATATCAGAATTTGTGACCAAAATTGGGATTTGTCAAGTCCAAAGCAGAGATGTCACTTTGCGCACTCTGCACAACAGAAGCTCAGGTAGAGAAGAAATACACACACCCACACACACACCCACACACACAGAGTAACATCTTAACACTGACATTGGCCCAGTCTAGCAGCATCTAACCTCCTGTCTTTACTAGCAAATTGGCCCAAGTGTCACAATTCAAGACTGACTGCACTTTCCTTTTATAATATGAGTCATGGTAGGAAAAAAAGACATTTGGATAACTTCACAATTCCTCTTGAGACTCTCAAATAATTAGTTATTTCTTTTTTTTTAAGATTTTATTTATATATTTGACAGAGGGAGAGAGTGAGGGAGAACAAGCAGGGGGAGCGGCAGAGGGAGAGGGAGAAGCAGGCTTCCCGCTGAGCAAAGAGCCCGACATGGGGCTTGATCCCAGAACCCTGAGATCATGACCTGAGTTGAAGGCAGATGCTTAACCGACAGAGCCACCCAGGTGCCCCAAATTAGTTACTTCTACACAAAAAGAAAAAGTTAAAACAAGCACTGGCAACTCATTGTATTTAGTAACTCAATTAATTTACTTAGCTTTCAATTTAAAAAAGTATCACTCCTTCCTAACAATCTCTAATAACTTCCTAATACTTGCGTATATTAGGGGAATACAAAAAAACAAGAGGTACATTTGTAAGGGCAGGATTGCAGCTCGGCATTATAACTCTGTGAAAGATATTCTAAGTGTATTTTTACTAGAGGAGAATACAAAATAGAACATTGTTTTTACTCGATATTAGTTTATGGGAAAAGTGTACAAATGTTTTCTTATATTTATTACATACAGTACTTTGTATTTCCTTCTTTTATAGTTCTCCACAGGCTCTTCCTTCTACCTAGACAACGTTGTATAAAAGCAGACATGCAGAGGAATCAGGCTTCATCACTGGTACGTGAGCTTTGCAGCAGTACTTCATCCTTTCTTACCTTCAGGCCCCTTACCTATAAAGTGGGAATGATCCCTGTCCTTCCTGCATCACCAAGTTATTGTGAGGATCCAATGAAATTACAGCATTTGGTAAATTGAGAGACTATAAAAATATTGATTCATATCCTCATCATGATTTTTATGTCTTTGATATTCCCCACCAATCCATGCCTATCAAAATCCCACTTTAATTAAAATGGCTTTGTCACAGTTTATTTCCATGTAAACTTTACATCTACACACTCTTCCCTTGATCTTGGTATTTGAGCTGCTTCTTTAAGCGTGTATAGGAGTATATAAGATATCAAAGTACTACTACAGGGCTTTGTACATCGCTTGAATTCAATATTTTTCATTGACAGGAACCCATAAACCCCAGTGTAAGGGTGGGTAGGTGGATATGTCTGTTCCCTGCTCAAAGCCTTTGTTGGTTTTTCAATGCCCAGCATGGAGTTAGGAGAGAAGGCTCTGGAGCAAGACCACCTGGGTCATATCTCAACTTGCTCATCTTTTAGCTGGGTAATATTGGACAAGAGACCTAAAATTCTCTGCACTCTGCTTGTTCAGTTGGTAAAATAAGAACAATATCAGTATCTGCTTCATGGGATTATTGTGAAGTTTAAAGCATGTGAAGTATTTAAAACACTCCTGGCCACATAGTAAGTGCTTAAAAAGCATTTGTTGCTGTTATGTGGACATGGATGGAAATCTATAGTAAGATTTTGCATGATATGGTCACTACTTATCTTGATTATGCTACAGCCTATGCCCCCTCAAACCCTTCTACACCCATATTGTTTTACTCCAGCCATACCTGCTTTCAATAAACTCTTGGTTCATGGAATTTGGACTACTTTTTCCTGCCTTAAGACATTTAGACTTGGTATCTCATTTACCTAGAATAGTCTTTGCACTTCTTAATACCTACTTATCTTTCCAAGCTCATGTAAAATATCACCTCCCTGGGGATGTCTTCCTTAATCTACAAGATTGGGTCAAATCTCCCCATTACTCATGAACATAACTTCCTGTATGTCTTCGCTGTGAGAACTTATCACAATCGTTATGAAATACTTTTGAAATTCATTTTTTGCCTGTCCTGCTGAAATTCCGTCTTGTTTAATTCCATATTCTTAGAATTTAGCATAATGCCCAATAAGTATTTGTGGAAAACATAGATATAAGTAATCAACCACTTGGGAATCTCAAAAGCTCAACTTTCATTGGTAAAAAGGGGCACATTTCAAAATGCCAAAGAACCACAGTTCAGAGTGTATCTAAATTATAAATACCAGATGAGATAATACTCAAAGAACTACCTGTATTTAGTTAATACTACACAAATTTAAACCATCATTGTGATTATCTAGTATCATTCAATTTCCTTCAGATCACCACCCACAAAAATAGCTCAGGATCTGTAAAATTTCCTATATAATCCATGTTCCCCCCAGAAATCATAGGCTGGGGAAGGGCTATCACAAAGCTGTCCACAAACAAGTATAATTTTAGAAAATGAACAGTTTGTTTGGAGTGTTTCTACAGTGCATTTTGGAGGGAAGCATATTGGATAGTTATTAAATAACATGCCTCTAGTATAAATTAGACTTGAATAAACTGATCAGCCTCCCATTCAAGAAAGAGCTTTAAACAGGTTTTCATTAACATCTGGTATTTCCCAGCTCACTTTTCTCATTATTAAAGCCAATAAATGGCTTGGGTTGAAATTATTCTCAGAGGGTCTTTAGAAGAGAATTGACCAGAGCTGTTTATTACTTTGCTTTCCAAATGTTGCCCAAAATATCCTTTGGTAATCAATGCATGACTAGCATTCTAGAACCTATTAAGGACAAAGAATTTGGAATCTGCTATGCTCTAGGCTTCACTCCTAGTGGAAACTCTGTTAATTAATTTGCTAAGAAACCTTTTATATAAGGGACCTATTTAAAATATTCATTCCTCCTTGAAATTCAGTGCAAGTAAAAAGTTTACCCTTGCAGATAAACTTGTCTATTTTCTCTGATTCATCATGATTTCTGTGTAAATCAAAATATTTCCATTTGTTCTTTTTCTTTTGATGCAATCTTGACTAACTGTAGTAACTAACTTACTCTAATTTTCCATGAATGCCTATAGATTTATCACTTACTGAGATTTTTGTTCTAAGCTCAATGTAATTTAATTGTCCTGTTTAATATACTATCAAATTTTGTAAGGGGGCTCAAAATTAAGCAGATACATTTAAATTCTAATTTAGAAACAAGGAAATGAAGAATCTGACATTAATTCTGTATAATGCCCTTTGTACAGAGGTGGTAAGTCTAAGCTCAGACACATCCCAAGCTTGCTTACTGCTTACAAGACTTTAAGGAGCTAGATTACTTACTTTCTTTTTCCCTCATGTAATAGCCATTTAGATAAATAAGTATATTGTGATTTATTTCTGAAGCATCAAGTAAAGGACCCCAGGGTAGTTTGTTAGGTCTTAACCCCAGCATGGCTCTCTCCTTTTCCTCTTTTACATTGACTTGTCCTCAAGGACATGGCCCCATTTCTAGGCTGTGTGGTATCCAACCAACCAACCACATAGCAAGTGACACAGCAAGAGTCAGGTAGATACTACCTGGAAGTGAGTCATGATCTTTCTCCTTCTCGTTTCTTACTAATTAAAGGAAAACAGCATGGGGACTTGGCAGAACAGAAAGACAATGTAATTTGGGGTCAGTCATTGGTAAGTTTAGATTCTAATTACTCCAGTAACTACCGTGAAGTTGGCCAAGTTACTTGACTTCTCTGTGTCTCAGTATCTTTTCATGTTAAATCTTTGTGATACTGTAATAAGCATTACATGAAATCCTGTGTATGAATAGCCAGCTGGAGAGTAGATGATTTCAGGATTTGTTATTGCTGTTAGTGCTGTTGCTATTCATAAGAACAATGGTGGCCTCTGCATGCCCTTTTCACTCTCTTCTTGGTGAGGTAAAATGGATAAGTGGGTGATTTTGTGACTCCAGCATGGAACTAGCTAAAATGAAATCTTAATTCAAACAAATCAATAACCCAACCAGTGAGAACCGTAATATCTTTTCACTTACATGCACTAAATTGGAGGAGTTAAAAAAAATTACCGTGTAATCAATCCATTAAGAGCTGGTTGAGGAGGAAAATGTGCGTAAGCTCTTTTCACCAGTGATACTGTTCCTCTTGGGCTTCTCCCAGGCTTCTGTCCCCTAGAGGGTTAGAGTCTTCCCCACAGTCTTCTCTCCTACATTGGCCTCCTCCTGAGGCCTACCCCCAGGATCTTCCCCTAGGACCATCCAGGCTTTCATAGGGCACAGACTCCGTTTCATTGTGGTATTAATGGCTGACAAAGGCTTCCTATAGGAAACCTTCTGGTTGACATTTGCATTTGAATAGAAATTTTAGCAGATGAAGTGAGGAGCATTTTGGAATAAGGGTCCTTTTTGGTTTCACTGTGGCAACATTTACCAAAGGATTTTTAAAATCGAATACTAATTATAAGAGATGTTGATGTCGCAAGGGAAAAAATGATCAAATACACTGTGCAGAGACTTGGTTAAACAAAATTAAGCAGATTCATTTACTGTAATACTGCTCAGAACTCTTAATCCACAATGTGCATTGTGTTAGGGAGACACTGGGTTATGCAAAGTCATTAATTCAACAACAGTTCTATATACCAGGCACTGTTCAGTAGGTATGGTGATATAGGGTGAATAAGACAGAATAGCTCCTTGCTTTCATGGATCTAACAATCCAGTGTTAAGGCTTGTAGTGGGGGGTAGTGGGTCGGAAAATAAATACACAAACACTCAGCAAGATACTTTGAGAAAATGTTAACTTTTAAGGAGAAAATAAAGCACAATGGTATGGTAGAGATTAACTGGTGAGGAAAGACTTCTTTAGGTAGACTGATCTAAAAACTCTGACTAAAGGAAAGAGCCCTACAAAGTTCTGAGATGGGAGAATTTCAGAAAGCAAAAAAGAGGAAGTGGGAAGAGCCAAGGTAGGAATGAGCTGGGCATGTTCACTATATAAACGTTCACTTTGAAATCTCTTTTCCTGAATTCCACAAATGAATAGTGTTCCACAAAACATATTTTGAGAAAAAGTGCTCTATAGCTCTATAGTCCCTCCACCTCTTGCCATCACTTGTGAGGTGGGCTAAAATACCTCAGGTTATGTTATAACATTTTTTAAAAGAGCCTAATGGAATATAGAGATACTCAACATTTGTCAATTTCTTTTCACTCTCTCACTTTGAAAATTGTCCAAGAAAAAAGATTTTAATACTTAGTGTACGTTTGGACTGTTGACTACTCTCTACTATTAAGGATTATGGCTAATTTGTACACACTATAAGCATCTAATCTCATTAATAAAATCTGATTTCATACTAGCAAAGCAGAGAAAGAAAAGTAAGTGTAAAGGTTGTAAAATGCATATGCACGATAACAAAAGATGAATTCTTTTTTCCCCACCAAATGGCAGAAACGTACTATTTGGTTCAGATAAAATCCTAAAGTAATTAAATGCTTTGTCTTGGTTTCTTTTTTTCCTGAAAATGAATTTTATGTATGTATGTATTTATTTATTCCTGAAAATGAATTTTAATCATAAAGACATGCATTAGTAAATATAGAGGGTATTCTAAATATAATAGAAGATCATTTGTTCTATTAATTCCACAGAGAGAAATATAATACCAGGTTATCTAAATTAAATTGAGTCTCTTGTTTAAAAAAAAGTGAAAACTATTAATCTTTCTGCTTGTTCAAGAGGAAAATGTTAGGTGAACTTTTTCAGCGGCTCATTTTCCACAATTTCAGAGGAAAAAAAAGTTAGGAATGGAGTCGATTTAAAAGGTGAACAGAAAATTATCTGTCAATGGGGCGCCTGGGTGGCTCAGATGGTTAAGCGTCTGCCTTCGGCTCAGGTCATGATCCCAGGGTCCTGGGATCGAGTCCCACATCGGGCTCCCGGCTCAGCGGAGAGCCTGCTTCTCCCTCTGACCCTCTCCCCTCTCATGCTGTTTCTCTCTCGCTCGCTCTCTAAAAAATAAATAAAGTCTTTTAAAAAAAAAATTATCTGTCAAAACAAATACTTTTATATGACTTAAAAGGACCTGTTTAAAGGAATTATAAGGATTTCTGTCTAAAAGATTTTAATCCTAAACATACAATATTAATAAGTTTCACACCTTTTACTTCCATTATTATAGGCAACTTAGAGGTAGAATAAGATTATGCTTAACTAATTTGTTTTCGTCCCGGCTACCGCAGAATTCCCCTGGGGATTTTTGACAGGCAAATTAGTCAAAAGCAGGATAAATGAGTAAAATGAAAATTGAAGGGCCAGTGGAATAAAGCAAGATTGTAAATTACCTAAGGCTTTTAAAAAATAAAATAATGCATGTTCATCATTCAGAAATAAAACAGTATAGGAGAATAGAAGGGGAAGATCTGTGGTCCCCAGTTACAGTCCTATTTTGCAGTGGGAATCATTTTTAAAAGCATATTTTGAATAGTTCAAAATATTTGACATACAAGCAAGTATATCAAACATTGTTGACGCAAATGGGTATACTATTAAACGTAATGTTCTTCGCCTAACTTTAAACTTCTCAATATATTTTGGAAAATGTCTTTATCAGATACAGAGCCTAGCTGCTCTTATAAATGATACCCGGTTTTCTACTTAATAGGTTTGTCACAATTTGTTTAGTGAGTCACCAATTACGGTGAACATTTATTTCTATTTTTTGGCTTTCACAAACAATGCCATTCTGAAATTATATCTACAAGCCCCGCCATGCTGTCTGCTGATTGCTTTTGGTTCCTAACATCTGCCCTGCTCCATGTAGAACTGGGCCCTACGGCCTATAGAAGAAGTGACTTTAATATACCCCTATAAAAGTAGCTGCAGCTGAGCATGTTAGAAAATCAGATGCAGGAGAGGAAGGAGGACACTGGCTTTGCCATACTATCCATAGCATTCACCTAGTTCTGTAAAGCTGTTACACTTGGAAAATGTCTACTGTTTTCACACTATTTTCCCTTGCAAGTTCATTGACATAATTTGGAAGTAATTTCATGCTATCAGAATATCCTAAGATATTAAGAATTCCTCATATCAGTGAGGTCATATGGGTATGTGCTATGGTGAGCGCTGTGAATTGTGTAAGACTGTTGAGTCACAGACCTGTACCTCTGAAACAAATCATACATTATATGTTAAAAAAAGAAGAAGAAGAAGAAGAAGAAGAAAAAGAAGAAGAAGAAGAAGAAGAAGAAGAAGAAGAAGAAGAAGAAGAAGAAGAAGAAGAAGAAGGAGAAGAAGATAGCAGGAAGGGAAAAATGAAGGGGGGGAAATCAGAGGGGGAGACGAACCATGAGAGACGATGGACTCTGAGAAACAAACTGAGGGTTCTAGAGGGGAGGGGGGTGGGGGGATGGGTTAGCCCGGTGATGGGTATTAAAGAGGGCACGTTCTGCATGGAGCACTGGGTGTTATGCACAAACAACGAATCATGGAACACTACATCTAAAACTAATGATGTAATGTATGGTGATTAATATAACGTAATAAAAAAAAGTTAAAAAAAAAGAGAATATCCTAAGATATATCTAAGATATATCCTATTGGATAAGCATATTTTTTATTTTTCTTCTCCCTTTCTCCATCACACACACACACACACACACACACACAGGAATCACTGCTACGGACATCACATTTTTGGTACACCTCAGTACAGGAGCGAAACCATCACGATAGCAATTTCCAATGGAAGTGTCTTTCTTCAGACTTTTCAGCACCACTTTTTGCGACACCATGCCTGGACCCACACCTTCTAGTCCCACCTCTAGAGATGACAGTTGTCTGACTTGCTCCATTCCGCGATGGATTATCTTAGCAGGCACTAGAACCTCAGAATGGCATGGCTCCCAAGCACTATCTGTGTGATGGCTACCATTCAACATCTATATATGATGCAGCTACTATTTAGGAAGTAAATGAATAAGACAAAGCTCCCTACCCTTGAGAGGCTCACAGTATAATAACAAGGTGGGTGAAGAAGGGTTGGAATAAAAGAAGTTCAGAGTTCACTGAAATAAAGAAAAAGAAGGGGAAAGCCACTTATAGATGGCCAGCGAAATGTGATAGGGATTCACAGAAGAGAGCATTGCTTCTGGCTGCTAGCATTAGAAACAAAGATTGATGAAGAATCTTGCACTTTATCTAGGTCTTGAAGGATCCATAATTTTTTTTTTTTCAGGAATGACATTAGAGGGAGGCCACTCCAAATGGAGGAATGGCACAAGTCAAAGACAGGTGTTAGGAAACTCGGAGACTGGGGAGCATTGAATACCTCAGTTTTGTGGGACATAGGATGCAGAAGAGTGGTGGGAGAGTGTGTAGTAAGGAATTTGGTGCCAAAAGAGAAGTAATCTCTAAACTCTTGGAGAGACGAGGGTCGTTGTTATTCATCGTGCTTCCATAGATTGCTCCTGACAATTTATGCTAAGAAGTACTCATGGTAGGCCTCTCAATAGCTTATGCTAACAAGATGACTTAGGATGTGGGCTTGCCACATCAGAAAGACACACTACAGTATATGATTAGAGGGTTGGGACTTGGGGCCACATAATATTAGCCTGATCTTCAGAGAGGGAAAGGGTGCTGGAGATCAAGTTCAACCACATGGGCAATTCAATCTATTCTGCTTACATAATGATGCCTAAATAAAAAACCCTGGACACTGAATCTCCAGGGAGCTTCCTGGCTTGCCAATTCTCTGTGTGTATTGTCACACATCAATGCCAGAAGATTAACTCACCCTGAGGATGTCTGAAGCTTTGCATTTGGAACTTCTGCCCTCTATGTCTTTTTCTTTAACTGGTTCTAATATGTATCCTTGGCAGAATGAAAAATAGAAGAAAGAGTTGCCACCACACTGCAGATGGCCTTGACTGGGGCTGAGAATAAATAATATAGACAACAAAAATATTTGAAGTTCTGAGCAGAACTGTGGCACGTTAAGATTGTGTGTGTGTGTGTGTGTGTGTGTGTGTGTGAACTGATGGGGAAAATGGACTTAAAGGCAGAGGAGTGTAAAGACAAAGAGAATAGTTGGGAGATCGTATTAGTTTTCTTTTGCTGCTAGAACGTATTACTACAAATCTAGCAGCCTAAAGCAACGTAACATTTGTTATCTCACAATCTCCAGGTCAGGAGTTCTGTAGGTACAGCTCGTTCTTTTGCTCTAGGTTCCACTGGTCAAAAGCATAGTGGCATCAGGGCTGCAGTATTTTCTGGAGGCTCTGGGGTAAAATCTCCTCCTAGGTTCCTTCAGGTTGTTGGCAGAATGCTAGTCCTTGCAGTTTTAAGACTGAGGTCCTTGTGTCCTTTTTGGCTGTTGGTCAGGGAGTCATTCCGATCTTCTGGAGGCCACCTGCGTTTCTGGCTTTATCTTCAAAAGGAGGTCAAGTCCCTCTCATGCTTTGAATCTCTCCTGCTTCTTATCTGTCAAATCTCTTTAACAGACTCTTTTGCCTTCCTCTCTCACTTTTGAGGTACCACTGATTATGTTGGGCCCACGTGGATAATCAAGATAACCTCTCTTGTAAGGGCAGCATATTAGCCACCTTAATTCCATCTGCAAAGTCGATTGTGCCACAAGATATAAAGTTCTAGCACCAGGGGATGAAGATTATGGGCCCCAAATCCTGCCTAGAACAGAGATGAAATGAGGACCTAAATAAGTGATGGCCCTGGAAATATAAGGGGTAGATAGCAGAAGAGATATTATAGAAGTAGACAACTGGGAATCGTAATCTGACTGTTATAAAGAACAAATAGAGGGTGCCTGGGTGGCTCAGTTGGTTAAGCGACTGCCTTTGGCTCAGGGCCCTGCTCAGCAGGGAGTCTGCTTCTCCCTTTGATCCCACCCCACCCCCGCTCATGTCTCTCTCTCTCCAATAAATAAATAAAATCTTTAAAAAAAAAAAAAGAAAACTCTTGTAAAAAAAAAAAAGAACAAATAGAAGTGAAGCTCAGAATTGATGCTTAGGATTCAACACTGGATGATCAGAAAACAGTGATGGTGATAATATGGTTTTGATGCTGGCTAGTTATGGTGAAGTTGATCAGCTGTACCTTAGAGTTTGAGATGCTCACAGGCTATCCAGTTGGAAATGCCAGTAGGGAATGGATAATAAAGAACTGTGTCTTGGGAAAGGATAAAGTTATTCAGGATTCATCTATGTAAAGCTGGTAATTTAAATTATGGAAATGGATAATGAAAAGAAAAGAGAAGAATATGGAGTTAGGACAGAACCTTGATGGAATATGTACAATTGTGGAACTGAAGGAAAAAATGTTTGTTACTGCTGCATTTCTTTGAGATTATTGAACAGCTCCCTAAATGTTTGTCCTGCCTATACTCTCACTCCTTGCTTCAGACATCAGTTATAATGATGTTTTGGAAAATGCAAGTTTAAATATGTCACATTCCGGTTTAAAATCCATCAGTGTTTTCCTGACACTTGGACAAAAAGCGCACTTCTTACCATAGCTTATGAAGGCCAGCATGATGTACTCCAAACTCATCATTTGCTACTCTTCCTCCCCCAATGACCTGGTCACACTGTCTCCGGTTGACTCCTCCAACACACTAAACTCATCCCACTTTGGACCCCTGTGCCATTTCTTCCCCTTGCCTGTAATGCTCAGTGCTCAGATCTTTATATGACTGACCCTTCTCACAATTCCGGTCTGAGCTTATATATCACTGCATGACAGAGGCCCCAATCTAAAATAGTCATCCATCGCCTTTTGTCATATCACCCTACTTCTCTGGTATTTATTTCTAGTAATGTCTTTTACCTTCAAAGTCTAACTTGCCCTATGTTAATATTACTATATCACATTTCCTTTGATTAGTATCTGCATAACTGATCTTGTTTCCATTCCATTATAATCTTAATCTTACCTTCTAAATAACTTTTTAAGGTTCTCTTCTACTTTTTTTTTTAAAGATGAGCTTTTTATTTTATTTTTTTGTTTTATGTTTTTTAAAATAAGCTCAATGCCCAACATGGGGCTTGAGCTCACAATGCTGAGATCAAGAGTCACATGCTCTACTGACTAAGCCAGCCAGGCGCCCCAGGTTTTCTTCTTGAAAGCAGAAATTCTCTTCCAATCTGATAATCTGTGGCTTTTAAACAATGAGAATAACTAAATTACATTTGTGATCATTGATGTATTCATATTTATTTCTTCCAACTTATAGTCGTCTATAATCTTTCTTTGTTTAATTCTGTCTCCTTTGTATTCTATTGAGTTGTTAATTTTTTCTATATTTCCATTTCCCCTTTCTACTAATTTTGAAGTATAAATTGAGTTTTATTTCCTATAGTAATTTCTATCAATTAAAAAACATCCAGTTAGTTATACAATTTATTATTACAAATCTATAATTAATTAGTGTTTCTATATCCTAAACATAACATAACAAGGACTTTAGGATGCCTTAATCTGCTGTTTAAAATTCCTTTATATACTGTTTTCTGGAGAGTTACTTTTATCAAAAAACTGTTATTAGTTTTACTATCAACTACTAATTAAGTTTTCTAACATATTTTTATCACTGTTTTCACTTATTGATATTGTTTGAGTCTCATTATCCCTCTGGGCTTACATTATTAAAAACATATTTGAAGAAGGCTCTATGAGCTCTAAACTCTCTTACCTAGTCTTTGTGTGTTTGAAACGTCTTTGTTTTGCCTTTGCTCTAAGACCATTATTTAGATGAGTGTAACATCGTGTTCTTTTCCCTTAGTACTTTGAAGATATTGTTCTATTATTTTTTAGTTTCTATTATTGCAGTTGAGAAGTCAGCTTTAGGCTAATTTACAATCCTTTGTAGGCAATCTGTTTTTTCCCTCTGGTAAACGTTAAGAATTAAAAAAAAAAATCTTTGATGAGCTGTAGTTTTATAATGCTGTGCCTAAGTCTGAGTTTATATTTATATACCATTCAGTTTTTACAGGAAACATTTGATCTGAGAAGTTGTGCTTGTTAGATTCTGGAAAATTCTCAATTCTACTCTTGTCAAGTATGGTTTCTCTGACATTCTCTCTGTTCTTTTCTTCTGAAACTGGGATTGAACCTACTTTGCAATCTTTTATCCATATGTCTTAATATTTTTAAAACTCTTTATGAATTGAGTTTTGGATACCTATATTATCGCTGTGTTTCTTCTCTCTTCAGTTGAGTCTGGGTTAGAGTTTATCTCTTATGGAGTTTTTTAATTCAATGGTTAGTATTCATATTTAAGATTTCTAAATTTTTATATCCTTTATGTGTCTTCATTACATGCTGATTTTTGAAGGATTTTAGTTTTATTTTTATCTTGTTGAGCTTTATCTCATTGAGTTATTTTAAAATCTTTGTCACACTGTTTCATAAATTATTTTCAGTTGAGCTGATTTCATGTTCTGAATTTTAATTCTGTTATCTATCTTTATTAGCTTTTGATTGTTTAGTGTTTCAGAGTTTTAGTTTGTGGACTCATTTTGAGTGTTGATTTTCTTTTCTCCTTTCTGCCTCCTTAGGTTCTGATTGTTCTTTTTTAGTTTTGTATGTGCTCTCCCTGCTCCCTCTTCCCACTGACCCTCAGGCCAGAGTCACGTCTCTTAACGACTGTTTCATGGCTCTGGGGACACCATGGGTCTAGTCACCAAACTTGACTGGCTTGGCTAAGTTCCTGGTCATTAGGCCATGTGTTTGTCTTCAAACTTCTGTAGGGCCACAGGTTTCTATAAAGTCATGGTATGTTAGCTTTCTAGGGCTGTTGTAACTAAGTACCACAAAGTGGGTGGATTAAATGACAGAAGTTTATTGTCTCATAGTTCTGGGTTCTAGAAATCTGAAACCAAGGTGTTGGCAGGGTTGTTTCCTTATGAAAGCTCTAAGGAAGAATCTGTTCCATGCCACTCCCCTAGCTGCTGGTGGTTTCTGGCAATCTTTGACATTCCATGGATTTTAGAAACATCATCTCATCACTGCCATCATCTGCACATAGTGTTCTCCCTTTGTGCATGTGTCTCCAAATTTCTCCTTTTTATAAGCACACCAGTCATATTGCATTAGAGGGCACCTCACTTTAATGATCTCATTTAACTTGATTGCCCCTATAAAGACTCTATCTCCAAATAAAGTCATATTCCAAGGTACTGGGTGTTAGGACTTCACCATATGAATTTGGGAGGAACATAATTCAATCCATAACATGTGGTACAGGAAATTTCATTGAAGGCATCCTTTTTTGTCTTTTTAACTTACCATGCTGCTGACTTCAAGCTACAAACCTATCTTCAGACTCTGATCCCAAGTGGGGCATTTTGGTTGTTTTTGACTCATCAGGGCTAACCTGGGCCCAAAGTGGAGCAAATCCTTAGCTTCAGCTGTTCTTGTTATGTATTTTCAGTTGTCCTTCAATTTTTTTTATCTACTATATGTTTTAATCTATTATATGTTGGGTGTAAAGAAGATATGTTGAAGTATGAACTGACACCCAAGCTGATACATTTTCCTAGTTCAACTGCAATTAAAATACTAAATGAATTAAACTTTTGGAACTAAAGTCACATGAGGCACATGCAACCAAAGTGAGTTTAGAAAAATAAAAACAACCGATAATGGAGCTAACATGAGCTACTAGGTATTACAATGTATCCCAAAACCTAGTTATTGAAATAATATGATGGTGGCAAAAAGAGAAATAGAATAAAATGCAAAGCTCAGAAATAGACCCATGTCCATGGAAGTATTTTGGAGACATTCTTGGATTGAAATTGAATTTACCAGAACAAATATGGGTTACTCAATAAGTGAATATATTTGGTTAACTATTCAGAAATGTGAAGTTAGAACTTCCTGCCTCTCGACACAATGATGATTAAATGTTAAAAAGAATAAGGTTACTTGAAGAAAATGTAGTTGGATATTAATTAAAACATAGGCTTAGAGATGATTTTGCTAAAGGAATAGAAAAGAGAAGGGAGTCATAAAGATAAAAAAACCGATGTATTAAAATGACAAAGGAAAAAGTAAGCTATAAATTAGGAAACTTTAAATATATAGAGAACACTTACAAAATCCTAAGAATAAGACCAGTGCACCTAAAGGAAAAATAGACAGGCAGTTCATTAAAGAGAGTTAAAACAATAATGAAAATATTAAAAAGTAAAACAAAGATGAAAGAAATAACAAACCCATGTAGACCAAGGATACTTACATATTTGCTGTTAGGAGTTAAATTGAAACAATCATTTTGAAGAGTAGTTTCACAACATAAAATGTTTATGCCCTTCAAATTTGCATATTCTATGAGTTTATACTAAGAAAAAGTCAATATGTTCACAGGGATTACTGTGCAAGATTATTCATCATAATATTAAAAATGATAGCTAAATTATAAATGGACAAAAGGAGATATGTGACATATTATATAACTTATGGCACATGCGTGAGACATGATTAAATTAAAAATCATATTGTAGAAGAATATTTACTGATTTAAAGATATATCTCATGAAAATATCATGTCCAAGATATTACAAATGTATGCATATACACCCATATATACTTGAAAATATATACACCCATGTCTCATTTTGTCAGTGGTTATCCTTGGGTAATAGGATTATGTATGGTTTTATTCCTTGATTTTATTTTTGCACTTTAAAATCTTCCTGCATAGACTATATATATCTTTTGTAATGAGAGGAAAACAACAAGAGTTTCATAAAAACATTGTCAGAAAAGTTTTTACTTATTTTTAAATCAAACCTCTTGTGTTACTGTCAAGATAATATATATATTTTTTCTTTTTTTATCCTCAGTTGAGATATAGAACAGCTAATTACTATTTTTGTGCAGAATATCACCTATCTGCTACAACCCTCAAGTATTTTATAACTTTTAAAATTGCCTTCAACCTTCTTGTATTTTGAGTAATTAATCAGGTCTTCTGGAATTTTATCTCATGTCTATTTTCAAGTTCTTCTGATCACTATGAATTTTTTTAATGACTTTCTGAACTTTTAGATAACCAAAAGTTTTCATAATCAGACAAAATATAATGCATCAAAAACTGTCAACATGGCAGATTGAAGATCTGCTCCAGAGAAATGCCATAATAGAAAGTCAGTGGTTTAATGGTAAGAATCAATGTTTCCCCTAGCACTTTTGCATGGGCAAGCCCTTTTGCATGGGCAAGCCATCCTGCATCCATGCCTCCTGGCACTTTTGCATGGGCAAGCCATCCTGCATCCATGCCTCCTGGCAACAAATGGGACTCCTGTGTGCAGAAAGAGTTAATGTAGCTTCCCAGTGCACCTAATTTATTTCTAGAAACTGTTTTATGCACCTTGGAAAATTTGGCTTGCCATAATATAAGTTCCTTTACTAACAGTATCAAAATCCTATTTTCCGGTTTTTATAGTTTACTTCCATAACTGTTTATTTTTATACTGCTCACATATCAAGTTAGTTTACTGCAGGAAATTCTCATTTTTGGAGACTTTGAGGACTGTCAGTTTGGCATGATATAGATCACTCTGAATGCAGCTCGGTTAAACTAATACTTATAGATCAGAAATTTTAATGATGTTACAGATAAGGAAAAACAGGCTAGTTTATATCAAAACATATTTATGGGCCTTGACATACACATCTGGTAAATTTATAAATTTAGGATCAATCTATCTTTGAATTATGGCATTACAGTTGGGATAGGCAAATATATATTATACATTATACATTAATATCTTTTTAAGAAACACAATGGATTTGAAATTCTTCCAGTTTTTCATTTTATTCCTTGTTTCCTGCTGTATTTTCATCAGAAAATAAGGATATATGCTCTACTGTGGCATATTGCAATGATATGAAGAATTACTAGATTTTGTTTATATAAGGATATCATGACACATAGTTAGATAAATATCTATTATTACTTAGGCTTCAGCTTCTTCAACTAGTTACAGCTTACACAGAAATATCTCAATTAACCTTATCTTTCATGCCAAGCTGTGATGCTTTAAATTTTTGAAACAGGTTCTTCCAAACCAGAAAATAATCCCTGATTATAAATTAAGCCCTTTTCAAAGCTGCATGAAATTTTTGAGACCAATATATTTCTACATTACAAAAATAGCAGTTTGAATTGTGTGACTAAGAAAATAACCCTCATTTTTGAGATAGATGTAATGTTTTCTTGTATATTCATCAACTCTTCATACTTAGTATGTTGTTTCACTCTTGAAATATTTTTTGCAAGTTAAAGGTTCAATGCATATAGATTTAAACACAATGAAAAGTTTGGTCTAGAAAGCTGAACAAGGAATTATTTCATACTTTTTAGTACTTTGGCAATTGGGTGCTATGCTTCAGTGTATCCACTCTGCCCTAACTTTAAGTTATTGTGCTGGTTAAAGATAACCTAAGGATGGTCTTTCTTTTCTTTTTTTTTTAGATTTTATTTATTTATTTGAGAGAGAGAATGAGAGAGAGAACACGAGAGGGGGCAGGGTCAGAGGGAGAACCAGAGACCCTGCTGAGCAGGGAGCCGGATGTGGGGCTCCATCCTGGGACTCCATGAGCCGAAGGCAGTCGCTTAAACAACTGAGCCACCCAGACGCCCGGGGACGGTCTTTCTTTACACAGTAATCATCATGAGTTTTGTATAAACACAAATGTTTTTTTCATTCCTTATGTAATCTTGTGTGAAGACATTGGGTATTATTATTTTCTTTTAAGATTTTATTTATTTATTTGACAGAGAGAGAGAGAAAGAACACAAGCAGGGGGAGAGGCAGAGGGAGAGGGAGAAGCAGGCTTTCTGCTGAGCAAGGAGCCCAATGCGGGCTGGATCCCAGGACCCCGGGATCATGACCCGAGCCGAAGGCAGACGCTTAATGGGCTGAGCCACCCAGGCTCTATATATTCTTTTTCTTTAAGAAATGGGATCATCATATTTTAGAATGTCTGACAGTGTTGGAGAAGATCATTGAGAGGACGTGACCTCTGTTTGATCTTCGAGCTGAACCAGGGCAATAGAAAGTTCCTCATCCCCTCCCCCATCCTTGTAATGTACATTCTACCCACCATCCCCACAGGGAGAACAGGAACCTTTTCAAGGGCGCAGCTTTGAGAGAGTAATGTGTTACTGAGAGCATCTGGAAGTACACATGACTGAACCCAGATAAGGCCTCTAAATAAACTCTTAAGGTATTGGCTGGTAAGTTTCTTGGCTATTTATTTATTTATTTGAGAGTGAGAGAGAAAGAGAAAGAGCACAAGGGGGGGGTGGGAGAGGGAGAAGCAGGGAGCCTGATGTGGGGCTCAATCCCAGGACCCCGTGATCATGACCCGAGCGGAAGGCAGACGCTTAACCAGCTGAGCCACTCAGGCGCCCCAGGTTTCTTGGCTTTTACATCTACCACCCACCAATCTGGAATGGTCTCCTTCCTTTGGCCTCTCCTTGCCCTGTGTGTCCTGAGGTCAGTTTCAGGTTTCACCCTGGAAGCTACCAGCTTTCAAAACAATGGGCAGTGATATAAATTTGAAATGTACAAGGATCTTTCAGCTCCTGGTTTCTTGCTGTCTAGAACTTTCCAATATGGCCTTATGTGTCTGGAAGACTTTCTCTTTCATGAGTCTTACCTTCACTTGTAGAAGCCAGAAAGTGTTCCCATCTTCTGTTGCAGCTGGAGCCCAGACACGGGTCCTAATCCCCACCAATCACGTGTGTCAGCAGGAGAATCCAATTTGGAAGTAAGCAGTTTGAGGAAGGATGTGCTGTGCAGTCTTTGTGTGAGGGGGTGGGGGAAGGATGATGGCAGACACCTGAGGCTTGGGTGATGGTGGTGAGTGTCTGGCGTGGGTCCTAGGGCAGGGATGGCATTCTGGCTTGCACTAGGAGCACCTGCTATAAAATCGGGTTCTTTGCAACAAATAAGAGAAATCTGTAATATCTCTAGCTGGTAAATAGGAGTAGTGATTAGTAATTAGTGGCAGTGATTTTTCTCATGGCTCCTTCTGTGGAGTGACTCAGACGCTTATTTTTGAAAGTTTAGTGTTAAATCTGCTTCTCCAGACCTCCTTCCTAATATTTACCCAGTAAACTCAATAAAATAGTTTTTGTTTGTTTTTGATTGACCAGACATAGTCAGCTTATGTGGTTTGCAACTGAGAATTTAATACAGATCATTACTAATTACTTTCTTACTGTAATTTTTTTTTACATTGACATTTGATTTTATCTTCTCTCTTAGCATACCAATTATACTGCTTTGAAACATCTTTTACTGGTTATCTTAGGGCGTCCATTACACTTTGTAACCAATCCGTCTTCAGTTAAAACTATCCTGCTTGGGGAAATCGGAGGGGTAGACGAACCATGAGAGACGATGGACTCTGAAAAACAAACAGGGTTCTAGAGGGGAGGGGGGTGGGCGGATGGGTTAGCCTGGTGGTGGGTATTGAGGAGGGCACGTTCTGCATGGAGCACTGGGTGTTATGCACAAACAATGAATCATGGAACACTTCATCTAGAACTAATGATGTAATGTATGGGGATTAACATAAGAATAAAAAAATAAAATACATGGGGTATTAATGGAATATTATGCAGCCATCAAAAGGTATGAGATCTTGCCATCTGCAACGATGTGGATGGAACTGGAGGGTATTATGTTGAGTGAAATAAGTCAAAAAGAGAAAGACATGTATCATATGATCTCACTGATATGAGGAATTCTTAATTGCAGGAAACAAACTGAGTGTTATTGGAGTGGGGGGTGGGGTGGGAGGGATGGGGTGACTGGGTGATAGACACTGGGGAGGGTATGTGCTCTGGTAAGCTCTGTGAATTGTGCAAGACTGTTGAATCTCAGATCTGTACCTCTGAAGCAAATAATGCGATATATGTTAAGAAAAAAAAAACAACAAGAAGAAGAAGGTAGCGGGAGGGGAAGAATGAAGCGGGGAACATCGGAGGGGTGGACCAACCATGAGAGACGATGGACTCTGAGAAACAAACTGAGGGTTCTAGAGGGGAGGGGGGGTGAGAGGATGGGTTAGCCTGGTGGTGGGTATTGAGGAGGGCACATTCTGCATGGAGCACTGGGTGTTATGCACAAACAATGAATCATGGAACACTACATCTAAAACTAATGATGTAATGTATGGGGATTAACATAAGAATAAAAAAAAAAAACTATCCTGCTTCATGGGTAGTGTAGTTAAATGATAAATGATTACTCCCAATTCTTCTCTCCTGTGTCTCATAATATTTCTGCCATTTATACACTCAGTCCTATGTATAATCACACAAATGCATTGTTGCTATTACTACTCTAAACAGTTATCTTTTACATCTAGGGAGAATAAGAAAAAACAATAGATTTTATTTTACCTTAATTTATTGCTTTACCCTAGCTCTTCCTTTCTTTGTGTAGGTCTGGGTTTCTGAACTGTTAGTGTGTTGTTGTTTTTCTACCTGAAGAACGTCCTTGAACATTTTTGCAGGGAAGGTCTGGTAGTATAGAATTTCTTCAGTCTTTGTTTTCCAGAGATGTCTTTATTTCTCTCTCACATTTGAGGAGGATTTTCATGGATATAGAGTTCTAGGTTGTTGTTTTTTCTTGCAATACTTAAAATATTTCACTGTAAGCTCCATTAGAGCTTTGCAACTTGATCGTAGTTATTTAGAATTCTCTGTTTCATAAATCCAATACCTGTGTCATATCTAAGCTGCAGTCTGATGATTTGTCTCTTCAGAATTGTTTATTTGGTTTTTTTTGGTATGCATGGTAGTTTTTTGGTAGCTGGACATGTTTCATGGTGTAAGGGAACTAAGGTAAACAGGTCTTTATTGGGAAGATTTATATTAATGTGGCTAGGAGGTGAGCTGTATTAAATGTTTGTGGTAGCTGTAGGTGAGATAGGCTTAAAATTTCCCTCACATCCTTGGTTTTTGTGTCCCTTCTTGAGTTTGGACTTCTCCGTCTTAGTCTGGGTCTTGCTACCTTTTCCACTGTAATCCACTGTTATACTGGAGCTCTGTGTGTGATGGTAAAGTGTGGGGTAAGGGAAGTACTGTATAGTGTTTTGATTAAATACCCGTTTTTTAGTGGGCCTTTTTCCCTAGGTTGTGACCTTTGCAAGCATTGCTCCAAAAGTGTTGCTTTTCCCCTTTAGGTGAGACAGGAAGGATAAAGTAAGCAGAATTGGGAGAGATGCCCCTCCTCCAGGTAGAATAAAGCTCTGGCAAAGACTTTTCTCCTGGAGAGTGAGCTATTCTTATGAAGAATACTCTGGGCATATTTCATATTACCCTCTTCCTCCTCCTGCCAGAGTCAGGAGAGTCTCTCTCTTGATTTTTCACTATAAGATGCTAGTGTATTTCCTGGAGATAAGATTCAATAAATACGCGGTCCCCTAAATCTGACACCCCTGGAGTTTCTCATTGTCATGCAAGTTTATACTCAGCCTCCGGAAATTTGTTAAAATTACCATTTAAGTGTTCCCGTCACTTTATGGTGCCAGGAGCTTCTGCTCCAGGTAAGCAGATAGTGGCTGTGACTCTCCAGACTTAGGGGTGGGTATTTGCCCTGCAACCACAGTTTTCAGAATCCAAGGAAAGTAATTGATTTTGAGTTTGTTACAGTTTTCTTTCTTTAAGAGTGGGAGTGACAACTTGCAAGCTCAGGCCATGTTGTAGCTGAAACCATGTCCCTGGATTTATTTTTTATACCTGTAGAGATTGATGTTTCAAAAAAAAAAAAACATATTGAAGAGAATCCATTTATCTGATATGTTTTTAGCTTTGGAAAAATAATATCTAGAGATATATTGGGAGAGATCAGATTAAATTTTAGCTTGGATACATAATGGAAAGCAATCCATGTATGGGAGGCTTCCTTACTCAGTGGACATATTTTTTGTTTTTTTAAAGATTTTATTTACTTATTTGACAGAGAGAGAGACAGCGAGAGCAGGAACACAAGCAGGGGGAGTGGGAGAGGGAGAAGCAGGCTTCCTGTGGAGCAGGGAGCCCCATGCGGGGCTTGATCCCAGAACCCTGGGATCATGACCTGAGCCGAAGGCAGATGCTTAACGACTGAGCCACCCAGGCGCCCCATCTGACATTTAATTTCTTTGTAATAGTTTGTCTTTAAAAAGGGCTGCCAACAGTATCCACTATCTCTCTCTTTTTTTTAAATGTTTTATTTATTTATTCATGAAAGTCAGAGAGAGAGAGAGAGGCAGAGGCAGAGGGAGAAGCAGGCTCCCCACCCAGCAGGGAACCCGATGCGGGACTCGATCCCAGGACCCTGGGATCATGACCTGAGCCGAAGGCAGACGCTTAACGACTGAGCCACCCAGGCGCCCGACATACTTTTTTATTCCACAGCTGCTTCCTTGGATGCCTGTCTAAGGCAGAGGAGGTCACCTGAGGCCTTCTAAGGGGGTGTGGTGAAGCTACGGTCTCCAGATAAGGTCTTTTCCCTGTGCATCCGGTCACTGATGGGGTTGTAGAGGGCTCACATCCTTCCACCCGCAAAACTGAAGCTTTCTAGCAGTTTCAAAGTTCTCTAAACCACAGAACTAAAACTACAGCATCAGGACTTTGTAGCAAAATCAGCCTTCAAAGGTAGTTTCAAAATCATGTGCTACTTCTCACAGACTAAATTGTAGAAGTTTGCTTCACTTTCCAAATCTACCTTCACCATTCACACATGATTTACAGCAGCAGTTTACAGATTTTGTGTCTTGATGGAAAGAGCGCTTCTTATAGAGGTTAACAAGCATTTGGTGCTGTTTTTCCTTCCAGACTACTAGGCACATATTCAAAACCCTTGTTGCTCAAGGCAGCTTGAACAACTGTGCTCAGCGAGCACACCGCAGTGTCAGAAACGTGCCTGTGGTCCGCTTTCCAATCGGTGCAGTCGAAAAGGTTGTTGATTCTTACTCGGTTAATCCAAATTTAAAGACCCATTGAAGCAATCTATCATTACACATATAAAACAATATTTGTAAATATGGATATTTTATTAGACACACTGAACTAGCTGACAGTTTAGGAAGCCATCATTTACCTTCTCTCTCTTATTTGGATGAATAATTTTAGCTTTGCAGACCCATTTCTTTGGTAAGGAGCTTTGTCGTTTTTTTATTCAACGTTATCACCCAGAGTGGAAAGAATAAGCCCTCACAGTGGCCCCAAATATTTATTAGCTCCCTGATTTCATCTTTTACTTCTGTTCCCCTTGTAACTTCCTTCTAACCTTGGCTTTCTTACTGTTTCTTGAATATATTATGCATGTTCTCATCATTAGGACTTGTGAACTGGCTGTTCCTTCTGCCTGAAACTTTTTATTCCTAATAAATGCATCGGTAACTCCCTCATTTCCTTTGAGCTTTTACTAAGATGTCATCTCAGTAAGACCTACCCTGTCCACCTTATTTCCAACTTTGCTCTCCCCTGGTATTTCTCATCCCCATCAATCTGTTGTGTTTTTTTTTTTTTTTCTTTTTTTCTAAGTCCCTTTCCATGCTACTATGCTAGTAATTTCCTTACTCACTTTCTTTATTATTTCTTATCTATTGTCCTCCACTAGAATGTAAGCTTCAGAAAGGTGGTATCTTTCCCAATTTTGTTCCATGATATTTCCAGAGCATCTAGAATAGTGCCTAGACTATAGTAGATGCTTACTACATTATATACCTTTTCTGTGGGGGTAATTCTACATCCCAGATACTGTGCCAGAGACACTGATGATGAATAAGACATAGATCTTACACTGATAAACAGACCAGTGAGATACATAACCCTGGTAATAGAAAAGAACATGGTTTGGAGGGTGTTGAGCAAGAAATAATACATATCTGAACTACAGCTATAGCAGTAGAAATTGTTAAGTATAGAATTTGGAGAAATATTCATAGAAAAAGATCAGGAAATCTTAGCAATTGATTGACTGGTGGAGCAAGACAGAGAAACATATAAAAATAATTCCAATATTTCTAAATTGAGATTAGGCTGGGAAATAAACATCTTTAGGAAGTGACTATATAGATTCATTTCTATTTTTTTATTTTTATTTTATTTATTTATTTATTTTTAAATTTTTTTAATTCTTATGTTAAAACCCATACATTACATCATTAGTTTTAGATGAAGTGCTCCATGATTCATTGTTTGTGCATAACACCCAGTGCTCCATGCAGAATGTGCCCTCCTCAATACCCACCACCAGGCTAACCCATCCTCCCACCCCCCTCCCCTCTAGAACCCTGTTTGTTTTTCAGAGTCCATCGTCTCTCATGGTTCGTCTACCCCTCCGATTTCCCCCCCTTCATTCTTCCCCTCCCGCTACCTTCTTCTTCTTTTTTTTTTTCTTAACATATATTGCGTTATTTGTTTCAGAGGTACAGATCTGAGATTCAACAGTCTTGCACAATTCACAGCGCTTACCAGAGCACATACCCTCCCCAGTGTCTATCCCCCAGTCACCCCATCCCTCCCACCCCACCCCCCACTCCAACAACACTCAAGTTTATTTCCTGCGATTAAGAATTCCTCATATCAGTGAGATCATATGATACATGTTTTTCTCTTTTTGACTTATTTCACTCAACATAATACCATCCCGTTCCATCCATGTCGTTGCAAATGGCAAGATCTCATTCCTTTTGATGGCTGCATAATATTCCATTGTGTATATATACCACATCTTCTTTATCCATTCATCTGTCGATGGACATCTTGGCTCTTTCCACAGTTTGGCTATTGTGGACATTGCTGCTATAAACATCGGGGTGCACATACCCCTTCGGATCCCTACTTTTGTATCTTTGGGGTAAATACCCAGTAGTGCAGTTGCTGGATCATATGGTAGCTCTATTTTCAACTTTTTGAGGAACCTCTATACAGTTTTCCAGAGTGGCTGCACCAGCTTGCATTCCCACCAAAAGTGTAGGAGGGTTCCCCTTTCTCCGCATCCCCGCCAACATCTGTCGTTTCCTGACTTGTTAATTTTAGCCATTCTGACTGGTGTGAGGTGGTATCTCATTGAGGTTTTGATTTGAATTTCCCTGATGCTGAGCGATATTGAACACTTTTTCATGTGTCTGTTGGCCATTTGGATGTCTTCTTTGGAAAAATGTCTGTTCATGTCTTCTGCCCATTTCTTGATTGGATTCTTTGTTCTTTGGGTGTTGAGTTTGATGAGTTCTTTATAGATTTTGGATACTAGCCCTTTATCTGATATGTCATTTGCAAATATCTTCTCCCATTCTGTCGGTTGTCTTTTGGTTTTGTTGACTGTTTCCTTTGCTTTGCAAAAGCTTTTTATCTTGATGAAGTCCCAATAGTTCATTTTTGCCCTTGCTTCCCTTGCCTTTGGCGATGTTTCTAGGAAGAAGTTGCTTCGGCTGAGGTCGAAGAGGTTGCTGCCTGTGTTCTCCTTTAGGATTTTGATGGGCTCCTGTCTCACATTGAGGTCTTTCAACCATTTGGAGTCTATTTTTGTGTGTGGTGTAAGGAAATGGTCCAGTTTCATTCTTCTGCATGTGGCTATCCAATTTTCCCAACACCATTTGTTGACCAGACTGTCTTTGCTCCATTGGACATTCTTTCCTGCTTTGTCAAAGATGAGTTGACCATAGAGTTGAGGGTCCCTTTCTGGGCTCTCTATTCTGTTCCATTGATCTATGTGTCTGTTTTTGTGCCAGTACCATGCTGTCTTGATGATGACAGCTTTGTAATAGAGCTTGAAGTCCGGAATTGTGATGCCGCCGGCTTTGCTTTTCTTTTTCAACATTCCTCTGGCTATGCGGGGTCTTTTCTGGTTCCATACAAATTTTAGGATGATTTGTTCCATTTCTTTGAAAAAAGTGGATGGTATTTTGATGGGGATTGCATTGAATGTGTAGATTGCTCTAGGTAGCATTGACATTTTCACAATATTTGTTCTTCCAATCCATGAGCATGGAACATTTTTCCATTTCTTTGTGTCTTCCTCAATTTCTTTCATGAGTATTTTATAGTTTTCTGAGTACAGATCCTTTGTCTCTTTGGTTAGATTTATTCCTAGGTATCTGATGGTTTTGGGTGCAATTGTAAATGGGATCAACTCCTTAATTTCTCTTTCTTCTGTCTTGTTGTTGGTGTATAGGAATGCCACTGACTTCTGTGCCTTGATTTTATATCCTGCCACTTTACTGAATTCCTGTATGAGTTCTAGCAGTTTTGGGGTGGAGTCTTTTGGGTTTTCCACATAAAGTATCCTATCATCTGCAAAGAGTGAGAGTTTGACTTCTTCTTTGCCAATTTGGATGCCTTTGATTTCTTTTTGTTGTCTGATTGCTGTGGCTAGGACTTCCAATACTATGTTGAATAGCAGTGGTGATAGTGGACATCCCTGCCGCGTTCCTGACCTTAGGGGGAAAGCTCTCAGTTTTTTCCCATTGAGAATGATATTTGCTGTAGGTTTTTCATAGATGGCTTTTATGATATTGAGGTATGTACCCTCTATCCCTATACTCTGAAGAGTTTTGATCAAGAAAGGATGCTGTACTTTGTCAAAAGCTTTTTCTGCATCTATTGAGAGGATCATATGATTCTTGTTCTTTCTTTTGTTAATGTATTGTATCACATTGATTGATTTGCGGATGTTGAACCAACCTTGCAGCCCAGGGATAAATCCCACTTGGTCATGGTGTATAATCCTTTTAATGTACTGTTGGATCCTATTGGCTAGTATTTTGGTGAGAATTTTTACATCCATGTTCATCAGGGATATTGGTCTGTAATTCTCCTTTTTGATGGGGTCTTTGTCTGGTTTGGGGATCAAGGTAATGCTGGCCTCATAAAATGAGTTTGGAAGTTTTCCTTCCGTTTCTATTTTTTGGAACAGTTTCAGAAGAATAGGTATTAATTCTTCTTGAAATGTTTGGTAGAATTCCCCTGGGAAGCCATCTGGCCCTGGGCTTTTGTTTTTTCGGAGATTTTTGATGACTGCTTCCATTTCCTTAGTGGTTATAGGTCTGTTCAGGTTTTCTATTTCATCCTGGTTCAGTTTTGGTAGTTGATGCATCTGTAGGAATGCATCCATCTCTTCCAGGTTATCTACTTTGCTGGCATAGAGTTGCTCATAATATGTTCTTATAATTGTTTGTATTTCTTTGGTGTTGGTTGTGATCTCTCCTCTTTCATTCATGATTTTGTTGATTTGGGTCATTTCTCTTCTCTTTTTGAGAAGTCTGGCCAGGGGCTTATCAATCTTGTTAATTCTTTCAAAGAACCAGCTCCTAGTTTCGTTGATCTGTTCTACTGTTCTTTTACTTTCTATTTCATTGATTTCTGCTCTGATCTTTATGATTTCTCTTCTCCTGCTGGGTTTAGGCTTTATTTGCTGTTCTTTCTCCAGCTCCTTTAGGTGGAGGGTTAGGTTGTGTACTTGAGACCTTTCTTTTTCTTGAGAAAGGCTTGTATTGTTATATACTTTCCTCTTAGGACTGCCTTTGCTGCATCCCAAAGATTTTGAACAGTTGTGTTTTCATTTTCATTGGTTTCCATGTATTTTTTTAATTCTTCTTTAATTTCCTGGTTGACCCATTCATTCTTCAGTAGGATGCTCTTTAGCCTCCATGTATTTGAGTTCTTTCCGACTTTCCTCTTGTGATTGAGTTCTAGTTTCAAAACATTGTGGTCTGAAAATAGGCAGGGAATGATCCCAATCTTTTGGTACCGGTTGAGACCTGATTTATGACCTAGGATGTGATCTGTTCTGGAGAATGTTCCATGGGCACTAGAGAAGAATGTGTATTCCGTTGCTTTAGGGTGGAATGTTCTGAATATGTCTGTGAAGTCCATTTGGTCCAGTGTGTCATTTAAAGTCTTTATTTCCTTGTTGATCTTTTGCTTAGACGATCTGTCCATTTCAGTGAGGGGGATGTTAAAGTCCCCCACTATTATTGTGTTGTTGTCAATGTGTTTCTTTGCTTTTGTTATTAATTGCCTTATATAATTGGCCGCTCCCATGTTAGGGGCATAGATATTTACAATTGTTAGATCTTCTTATTGGATAGATCCTTTAAGTATGATATAGTGTCCTTCCTCATCTCTTATTACAGTCTTTGGTTTAAAATCTAGTTTGTCTGATAGAAGGATTGCCACCCCAGCTTTCTTTTGGTGTCCATTAGCATGGTAAATGGTTTTCCACCCCCTCACTTTCAATCTGGGGGTGTCTTTGGTTCTAAAAGGAGTCTCTTGCAGACAACATATCGATGGATCTTGTTTTTTTAATCCAGTCTGTTAGCCTGTGTCTTTTGATTGGGGCATTTAGCCCATTTACATTCAGGGTAACTATTGAAAGATAGGAATTTAGTGCCATTGTATTGCCTGTAAGGTGACTGTTACCGTATATTGTCTGTATTCCTTTCTGGTCTATGTTGCTTTTAGGGTCTCTCTTTGCTTAGAGGACCCCTTTTAAGATTTCCTGTAGGGCTGGTTTTGTGTTTGCAAATTCCTTTAGTTTTTGTTTGTCCTGGAAGCTTTTTATCTCTCCTTCAATTTTCAATGACAGTCTAGCTGGATAGAGTATTCTTGGCTGCATATTTTTCTCATTTAGTGCTCTGAATATATCCTGCCATTCCTTTCTGGCCTGCCAGGTCTCTGTGGATAGGTCTGTTGCCAATCTAATGTTTCTACCCTTGTAGGTTACATATCTCTTCTCCTGAGCTGCTTTCAGGATTTTCTCTTTGTCTATGAGATTTGTAAGTTTTACTATTAGATGTCGGGGTGTTGACCTATTTTTATTGATTTTGAGCGGGGTTCTCTGTGCTTCCTGGATTTTCATGCCTGTTTCTTTCCCCAAATCAAGGAAGTTCTCTGCTATAATTTGCTCCATTATACCTTCTGGCCCTCTCTCTCTCTTCCTCTTCTGGCATCCCAATTATTCTAATGTTGTTTCGTCTTATGGTTTGGCTTATCTTTTGAATTCTGCCCTCGTGATCCAGTAGTTGTTTATCTCTCTTTTTCTCAGCTTCTTTATTTTCCATCATTTCATCTTCTATATTACTGATTCTCTCTTCTGCCTCATTTATTCTAGCAGTTAGCGCCCCCATTTTTGATTGCACCTCATTAATAGCCTTTTCGATTTCTACTTGGTTGGATTTTAGCTTTTACTTCTCCAGAAAGGGTTTCTCTAATAACTTCCATATTTTTTTCAAGCCCAGCTAGTATCTTTAAACTGATGATTCTGAACTCTAGATCTGACATCGTACTAATGTCCGTATTGAGTAGGTCCCTGGCAGTCGGTATTACCTCTTGTTCTTTTTGTTAAAGTGATTTTTTCCATCTTGTCATTTTGTGCAGAGGAGAATAGATTAATGAGAGAACAAAATGCTAGCAGAGCAACCACGTCCCCAGAAAATATACTCTAAACAAATTAGAAAAGACCTGAAGCAGTGGGATAAGAAAGGGAAAGAGGGAAAAAAGAAAAAGAAAAAAAAGATAAAGATAAAGGTAAAAACAAAAAGAAACAAAACAAAACAACAACAACAAAAGAAAAACCAGAATGTGATCAAATATGATCTATATGGTATATAGATCAGTGCCACACACTAGATTTGGGGTGTATTTTGGTCTTTTAGAAGAAAGTGCCTCCCAAAATTTTAAAGAAAGAAAAACTTATATATGTACAAAAATAAGGGTTGATATGATGAAGGGATGGAATATGACTGTAAAGATGGAAATTATAAAAAATTTTATAAAAGGAATTGATAAGAAGTTGTTTGAAAAAAGAAAGAAGAGGCTTTAAAAAAAGAAAAAAGAAAAAAAAAGGGAGAGGATGTGATCAGGCAGGGGAATAGAAAACACCATATACTAGAGATTTAGGGTATATTTTAATCTGTTAGAAGAAACTATCTCAAAATTTTAAAGAGAGAACAACTTATATATATAAGCCAAAATATGGGTAACTACTATGAAAGGATAGAATATGACTCTAAAAATGAAAAATAAAAATGTTTTTTTTTAAAAAAAAGGGATTGATAAGATGTTGGTTGAAAAAGGGAAAAAAAAAGTTCAAAAAGAAATAAAAAGACAAAAAGTCAGTTAAAAAAATTAACTTTAAAAGACTAAAGAATCATGGTAAAAAAGCCGTGAATTCTATGTGCAGTAGTCCCCTAGCGCTGGAGTTCTGCCGTTCTCATTGATCGGTAAACTTGGTCTTGGCTGGCTGTTCTCGCTGATCTTCTGGGGAGGGGCCTGTTGCCGTGGTTTCCAAATGTCTCTGCCGGAGGCGGAATTGCCCCGCCCTTTCCCCCTCCCGGCTGAGTCATCTGCTCGGGTTTGCTCTCCGGGGCTTTTGTTCCCTGCGAGCTTTCCGTACAGCTTTGGAGGCGGAGAGTGAAAATGGCGGCCTCCCAATCTCCGCCCCGGAGGAGCCGAGAACTCGGGGCCCCGCTCCTCAGTGAGCCCCCAGAGAAAAGCCGCCAGTCACTCCCATCTCCCCGGTCTCCGGCCGCACTCCGTGCTCACCCGGCCTGTGACCGTGCGTCTCTATCTCTGGCACCCGACCCCCGGGTGGAGTCTCTAAACCCAGCAGATCCGTGCGGTGCACTCCCGCGCGGCTCCTCCCGGGGGAGGAAGGTGAGTCTCCCCGGATCTGTCGCTTGTTGCGTCCCTGCTGGAGGAGCAGGGGCCCGACGGTGCCGCGGATCCCGGTTTATGGCCACCCCGAGCTGAGAGCCCGCGCCTGGGCTCCGCCTCTGCAGCCGGCTTCCCTGCTCCGTTACCTGGGAGCGCTGCCACACTCAGGCACCCCCGGTCTTTCTGTGACCCCGAGGGTCCTGAGACCACACTGTCCCGGAGGGTTCCACCCCCCGCTTAGCCACCAGAGTGACGTCCCTCGGGGGAGCAGACTTTTAAAAGTTCCGATTTTGTGCTCCGTGGTTCTATCCCTTGCCAGAAGCGGCCGACGGAGGCCCCTCCCCCGCCGTCTATTCTCCCGAATATCGCCTTGGATTCACTTCCCCGCACGTCCTACCTTCCAGAAAGTGGTCGCTTTTCTGTTCAGAGAGTTGTTGCTATTCCTTTCTTGATCTCCTGTTGGGTTTGTAGGTGTTCAGAATGGTTTGATCCCTATCCAGCTGAATTCCTGAGAGGAGACGAAATCCAGGTCTCCTACTCCTCCGCCGTCTTGCTCCGCCCCTCTAGATTCATTTCTATATAGGTTAAATATAAGATACTTGGTGGTATGTTCAGTGGTTGATGTTAAATGAGATTATATTAATCCAGATGGTGAGAGAAGGATCTGAGCTGCAGATATAAATTTGAGGGTCATCCCTATTTAGGTGAAAATTGAAGTTATGCTTTGGATGATATTTTTGAAGGGGAAAAGTAAAGAAGATCTAGATGAACAAAGAGAACACTGAAAATGACAATTTGAGAGTCTGGAGAAGAGAGACCTACGAAGGAGAATGAGAAGAGAAGTCTGGAAAGGTAAGAAAAAAATCAGATGTCAAAACAGAAGAAAAGTTCAGGAAAGGAGTTGGCCTTTGTGACAGAGGTTGCAGAGAGAGGCATACACAGTGGGGAGAAAATATTAGACAATAAATTATCTAAAATAACAACTTAAAATTTATATATCCTTGCTTAAAAATAGATGTGTTTGAAAGACATGTGTGCCTGCAAGCTGGGGAGCAAAGATTTTGAGTAATACATAAATGATGGATTACAGTTTGGAAAATACAGTAATAAAAGTTACATGTGCTTTTTGCTACCTTGCAATAGCATTTCATTCTTATTTAATTTGGGGAGACTCGAGAAAGGGTATGTTTCCATGAGCTGTCATTTGATGGACTTACAGAGCAAAGAAGTGTATTTCTTTTTTTTTTTTTTTTAAGATTTTATTTATGTATCTGACAGAGAGACACAGCGAGAGAGGGAACACAAGCAGGGGGAGTGGGAGAGGGAGAAGCAGGCTTCCCGTGGAGCAGGGAGCCCGATGTGGGGCTCGATCCCAGGACTTGGAATCATGACCTCAGCCGAAAGCAGACGCTTAATGACTGAGCCACCCAGGCTCCCAAGAAGTGTATTTCTATTCGGTGGAAAACACTTATACTATTTTTGTATGTGCTTTATCTAAATATATGCAAATGTGTGTGTACAGGTCTTTTATCTGTCCCTAGCAGTGAAATGAATGACCTCGAGGGTGATTTTGTTATTGTGTTTAATACAATGTGAAACTCGTTTCCTAGGTGAATTTGCTCTCTCTAATACTCAGGCATATTGCTCTGAATATTTAGTATGAATGAGAAATATTGATTATCACCATTTCCTTGGTGGGTATTTTTTATTTTTCATGCAGAAACAGTATTCCTCTCCTGAAAATTATAATGTATATCTTTATGAGTGTTAATGTGTCTACTTTAAACTTCACTATATACAGGCTGTGTAAAGTGCTTTATGCTTCTGGCATCCGGACTCTGACTTAATTTGTGGCTATTTCCTCTGTGTATATTAGTGGTTATGATGGTATGGTGGTGATGATAAGAGCAGGCAGAACACTCAATTTTGCATATTCTGGCTTACTGAGCATGTGAATAAATCCATTTTACTGTACTCCTCCCCACCACAATGGGATATGTTATTTTTTTAAAAAGCTCATTTCTAGACCTTTCTCGACATATAGTAGAGGCAAGTGTATGATGAGAACCTATAAAAGCAGAAAGGACAGGAAAGGTTGTGTTGTGTATGACAGCCTTGTGACAGGTACTAGAGGTGAAATATAATGGGAAACTATCCAAAAGTTTTAAGGGAATGGTTGATCAAGTCTGATGTGATGACATACTGTGTCCCCAGGAGGGGTGGTACTAAAGGTGGGACACATGGTGTGTCCCATGGAACCTGACATATTTTCTTATACATTGTAGCTGCTTAATAAATAGTTGCTGAGGGAAAGCAAATGTTCTAGGCTTCTCTAAGGAGTATCTCAGGCAGAGGAAACGTGCACAAGCTCTGAGGCATAAAAATTTCCAGCACACTAGGAAACCTCATATGGTTTAGATGGAGAATGGAATTGGTTTTGTAAGACTATTAGGCTAAAAAATTAAGCCTTGTGAGAAATGGGAGACCACTTTGAGATTTAAAACAGAGTTAGATTAGATTTGCATTTTAGAAAGAGGGTTCTTTACATGAATGGGTCAACTTTTAGGAGAAGGACAGAAATAGATGAGCCTACAAAGGAAATCAGAGTTGAGAAGGCAAATGAAATGTTTTGGGCACCAATGCATGAGAGAGCCACCTAAAAGGTACAGAAATATTTAAGTAGAAACCAAAGAGTAGCCACTGTATTTAGAATCATTACATTATTGTTGTCTTTGCTCTCCCTTTGGAGAGCTTAAAACAGATTATAAGAGGTCGATGAGTGATCAGGAAATGAGCAAATGGAGAAGGTATGTTTACAAAATTACATCTAAGAGCCTGGCTAGGAAGGGACGTTGGATACAGAGAAATTAAATCATAGGATTTATTTTTTTTTCTATGTTCAAAGGAACAAGAATGTGGTATCTTCATATAATCAATGGCAAGAAAAAGGTTGTTTTATGTGTGTGTGTGTGTGTATACATATATATATGGAGAGAGAGAGAGGGAGAAAATAAATTCTTTTTGAAAAAGGAGAAGAAACCAGAGCATAGGTGGAGGGAATAATTAGCCCTAGAAAGCAGAAGGGACACCAAACTACCATAGAAGGAAAGGAAATAATAATGGTTGCAGAGGTAAATGAATTTGTATAGGGAGTGAAAAAATAGACTACTGAAACAGAAGGTTTGTTGCTGGCTAAAAATGCAGAAAGACATTAGTAAACCTCATTAAGCAATTTTCAATTTTCAATTACTAAAGCAATGGTCAAGAGCTTCCTGTTTAAGTTGGACTAAAAAGTACCACAGAGACTCATAATGCAGGAGTTGGACTAAAAGCAGATTTATAAACTAATGATGTTACTCTCTCCTTGACTATTGACTCTTACTTGCATTTTACTTATTAAAATGACACGTGCTGGCAAGAAGATTATTTACAGAATGTTTTGTTTATTTTCTTGAAGATGGATCAATAAGTACAAAATTAAAAAAAGGGTATCTATAACTCTTTCCTAATTTCTCCCTCCTCAAAAGTCGTCGTGTTCTTAACATTATCATTCCTAAAATTATTATCATTTGCAATTACCTCATGGTATGGTGATACATGATATATTATTAGTGTCTTTAAGAAAGGACAGGATTATAATATTTTATGCATTTTTTAAAACCATCTAATATATCTAATCTTGTAGTCACCAGTCACTATCAGTAATTATGAAGTCCCCCCAAATCACCACTATAGCATGATGTAGTGAAAAGGAAGGAAGGAAGGAAGGAAGAAATAAAAGAAAGAATAAGAAAAAAGAAAAAGAAAGAAAAAGAAAAGAAGGAAGGAAGAAAGAAAAAAAAGAAAGAAAGAAAGAGAAAGAAAGAAAAGAAAGAAAGAAAGGGAGAGAAAAAGAAATTTAAGAAAATGCCTCACATAGGAGTTAGTGTTTGGAGAATCTAGGTATTTGTTGGAAGCCATGCCAAATTGAGACCTGGTGTCTGGCACATTTGTGTTCCTTTGTGGCTTTGGGCATCCCTGATGCCTCAGCAGCCTGAGCGGGGGCAGTGCAGCTCAGCCAGCCTCCGTGTTGGCAGGGATTGGGAACAGCGGCGGCACCTCGGGGAGGCTCAGTGGTGATCCTCTCGGAGGGCAGGGCGTTGGAGGCCAAGCTCCTGATGCTGGCGCAACAGACTCCCCAACCCCCCTTGGGGTGGGGCACGGAGCGGGGAAGTGGCAGATAGCACGTAGGGTCAGGGACCTCACCTGTGGACCCCCGTAAGGCATCTCCCATGGCATTCCCGGAGCTGCTGGGGAGAAACTGAGGTGCAAGATTTAGGGTATCCAGAAAGCAGGGGCAGATAAATACTGCCCCAGAGCTGACATTAAGATCCTCATTTTACTCTCCAGTTGGGGTGGTCAGGAAAACGAGGGGTTCACATTTACAGGCTTCAAATTCTCCTTTTTTTCCCCTTCCTCCTACTCCTGAGTCCTTACCACCTTTCACTCCCGCTGCTGTCCTTACCATCACCAATACTACCACGGCTGAAATGATAGAAACAAACAACGATGGCAACATTCTGTTAGCGTTCAGTATTTTATAGCAGCCCCGTATTCTAGCGTGTGCCAGTGCTTTATGAGTTTTATCTGAATCACCTCATTGCATTCTCAAAAGTCCAAACCTGTGAGGTAGGTAATATCCTTCTTTTGCAGGCTGAGGATATTGTCCAGTTGATACTTCAAGAGAGAAATGTCAATAGCCACATTCACATACCGGGTATGTGGAGGCAGGACGCACACGGTGAGCTCTGCGGTTAGTGCTAGTGTGTCTTTCACCTTTTATGACAGATGGGACCTTAGACCTCAAGATGCTCCTCAGTCTTGTGTATTGCAAACTTAAGGGGACAGTGATGAGGAAAGTCTCATGTGGGCAAATATTCTGTCGGAGAAACTTCCCTTTGTAACATTTGTTGTCTTTGCATAAGGAAATTTGGTTAGGCTGTTTAAATAGGAACACCTTGTCTTTTAAGTTGATATCAAATATGGACTTAGATTGGTCTGATTATAGCAGAAGTTACAATTATATCGCTGTGGGACATGGGATGTTTGGTTATTTTGACTTGAATATATCATTACCTTCAGCTATCTATTATGTTAAGATGGTTAAATTTTGTAAATAAAAATAATAACCCCAACTCTTTCTCATTCTTGGTTTTAGTTTTATTCATAATAGGATTATATTATCATGTTCATATGAAACAAATACATTGAAAAAGACTCACTATTTCCTAAATGTGCTTCTTATTCTTACTTTTAAAGTGAATGTGGTAAATCTGCATTTTGGATAACTTTTTAGAACTTTGCCTTATAAAAAGTTGGTTTTTCTGGTATAGGTTGTTTAACCAACTGAGCCACCCAGGTGCCCCTAGGTTGTTTATTATTAGCACTAAGAAACTAAGCCAGTTACTTATGCAGGAAGAAGGGATAGTAATGTGGTTAAGGAAGGAAATATCTTGTTTTCACTTTAATTCAAAAATAATCCCTTTTGGATATTACTATTGGTTATATATTTTTAAGTTTAATGAATAAGAATACCTAAAATCATAGTCACGTCATGGTAAGTATCATCTTCAGGATCTTCCATGTAATGAATTATGTACACATTATAAACATTGTCCTTCTCAATCATTCTCTTAAAATGTAAATATGCTCACTGTTATTAAAACCTTAAAACTAGAAATGCAATTTCCTTTTAAAAGTAGTTGATCTCTGGTAAGTAAAGTAAGCAAAATGTCATCTTTCTTAGTCATTCCGTAAAAGAAAATTATCCAGACATTGCAAGGAGAGAGTGGTTTAGCTAAGAGATGCATCAACCAAAAAAAAAGGATTAGTTGTATATTAGAAATCCTTATGACAGTGTCAGGAAAAAAATACAAATTGGTTTGAATAATAATATCCTACAAATTGATGGACACTTAAAGCTTCTAACCCAAAATCATAAGCACAAGAGTGCACAGCAACAATTAGAATCTTCCTTCCTTGTCCTGATGTCTTTTCCAATGACCATCCCTTCCCTTCCACACACGTATCCCATAGCCTTTGCTGACCACCAGCTTCAGTTCCATTTGGGATTCAGTGATTCAGCCACCCATGTGGTCTCCCCACTCCTGGCTTTATCCCTAATTTCTGGGCCTGCAGTGTATGGGCTACCAATAATAATGATGATGATAAAGAAGACAATGGTTTCGGTTTATCTAGTGCTTACTCCGAGCCAGCCGCTGTTCTAGGCAGTCAGAATCTATTATTTAATTTTCAAAACCCACCTAATTTACAGACTCGTACATTATGCCGCAGAGAGATTGAGTACCTTGACCAAAATACACAGTCAGTCATGGGGAACCTGGGTCCTAGAGCCCATATCTCTAGTCATTATGCCATCTTCTCCCTCAGGAGTTTTACCTTATCTTCCGTGGCTGAGCCTCAGGCTCCTGCCTCAGGAGCTGTTGTCAGATAAGCTCCTCCTGAGGCTGTGGTACCATGACCTTGCTGGAAAGACTTCCCTCATTCCCCCTCCTTGTCATGGAGGGGGGTTTATGAAACTAGCAAGTTGTGTAATCACTGCCCTTTCCATGCCAACCGTCTAGAAGGTAGTGTGATGTGACCAATAAACCTTGAAGACTTTAATAGTCAGCCATTAAGCAGCATAGCTGCTATTATTGTGTGTGTGTGTGTGAGAGAGAGAGAGACAGAGACAGAGAGATACAGAAAGAGAGAGAGAGAGAGAGACTGTACATGTGGAAAGAGTCCCTTATTCCACAACGGTTACGAGACTTGCATTCCATGTAAGATGCTGTGCTGGGCAAAGAAATGAGGGCTTGTCAAAAGTTTAAAACCTTGACAGAGAGAGGAGTACACATGAACTGCTGCTATGGAAGCAGGACGTGTTCATTCTCCTATGGCTGAAAAGGGTGTGCTTATGCAGTATCTTGTAATAATATTTATTCTATAATAGAAGAAAATAGTTCTTTAAAAATTGAATAGAAAATCTGTCAAATGATGAGATAGTAGCAGTACTGAAATGGAATAATATTCAACTTAGAGTTGGAGCAAGAAAATGATGTAAAGTGAAAACAAATGAAGAATATTCTAAACAAAAGCTATAGATCCAAACACTGGAGAAAATGAAGAATATTCTAAACAAAAGCTATAGATCCAAACACTGGAGGTGGAAAGATGAAAAGACAGTTTATCTGTAGAGGATATTTGCGTATTTTCTGCATATGGAAAATCACTATAGATAATTGTATACAATAATCATACCTGGTAAACTATTATGAATTCTATAATTTGTTTTTCTTGTTGCTGTCACATAAATACATTGGTATCTTTTGAGGTAGTTCCCATTTTAATATTTCTTATTCTAACCTTGGAGAGGTTATAGTCTCTTTTTTAATTACTTAAATTATTTTAGGGAGATAGAGAGGGAGGTGAGCAGGGGGAGGGGCAGAGGGAGAGAAATCCTCAAGCAGACTCCCTGCTGAGCAGGGAGCCTGAAGCTGGGCTTGATCCTAGGAACCGGGGATCATGACCCGAGCCGAAATCAAGAGTCAGATGCTTTAACTGACTGAGCCATCCAAGCCCCTAGAGAGGTTATAGTTTTGGCTCTGGCACTATCTACTTTAGAAATTCTATTTACATATGTATTAGGTTTTTTTTCCCTATAAAATGAAGATTATGAAGTTTTGTCTACATTATCTTTATGGTCTCTTCCCAGTTTTAAAAAATTCCAGGATTCCATAAGATAGTATACCTCAAAGTCAAAAGCAAGACTGTTCCTTTTGTGCTTTACTATAAACACTTCTCCAATATTTGTTGGAACACACACTGTCTGGAAATGAATATTCGGAACAATTTGTTTTGCTTGTTTTGACCATTCTATTTCTGACCTAATGGGTTGTTTAGCTAATAGGAGATGTTTCCATTAGAGGCTTTTACTTTGACAAAGGGCAGGCTTTTGTTAATAGTAAGGAGGCTTTTTTTTTTTTTTTTTTTAATTATTGCAAAAAAAGTCCAGAATTTAGGGCCTGAGATGTGGAAGGTTCCCAGTAAGAGTTTGTGAACGAGTACACCAAAGGGTGGGTGGAATGATGTAGTAGGGTAAACATAGGGGTGAGTAAATGTGCCACCTGCAGCAATGTCCCAAACCTTTGAACTTCTTTATACTTTTACAACATATGTTTATATAAATAGTATTAACCATATTAATATTTTATTCAGTTGTATATGTTTTCACGCTTAAGTATATGGAACCAGACTCTACGTGTGGCTGTGTGTGTGTGTGGTGTGTATATCTTTCAGAGTTAATGTAATTTTGAGTTGTTCTGTACTTTTTTGCTACAGCCAGTAAATGTGCAAAAAAATTCCCTAGAGTCTGTGTTAGAAAATGCCAGTGGTTGGCAATGTTTATGTTTTCCTCTCCTTTCCAATCATATATCCATACGCATTTTCCAGGCTCATCTATAATTAGAGGGACTGTGTGAATACCTTCTGGTCAATGCCATGTGAACAGATCTGGTGTATGCCATTTCCTGGCTTATCCCCCATATCTCCCCACACCCATTCCTTTTCCTCATCTCCTAGCCAGAACACCTAAAACGAGGCATGGGCTTATCAGATAACCATGGCAAGGATCAGATATCAGAGATGAAGGGGAGAGCCCTGTTACAATGTGGCCCAAATCTCGTAAGACTGTTACTAGTGAGAACTTGGAAGGCGCTCATCCACCTACTCAGCTTTTAGCTCAAGAGGAAAAAGTTGGAAAATATGTTTGTAGTGTGTAGTCACTAAAATTTAGCTGTCTTCAGCAAAGTTGTAAAAAAGAGATATAGGGGAAAATAAGAGGGAATAGAGACAGCCCAGAAATTTGGGGCACCAAAAGGATGGAAATATCAACTCCTTTTAGGCCCCATAAAGTTAGAGATAAAAAATTTAAGAAACTTTGCGTGGCAAAGCGTCAATGTTAATGAAGCCTGTTGGCTTTATGGCAAAATTCGGATTAAGGGTGGTCTCCCACTCAAGCCTACTGTCCCTGTGTCATCATGAAGTCACCAATTAGTTAAACTAAGGGGGCATTGAGAAGGAAGCAAAGAAATAAAGTACATCTGAGAATTTTATCTAGGAAAGAAATGTGGATGTGGTCACTGACACATGAAATTAGATAGAAGGAAATAGATTGTAAGCCTATTAATATTTTGAGAGAATTTCACTGCCAAAGAAACTATTTTTAATATTGGATGTTCCAAATGCCAAACAACTTTTGAGCTCTTGTTAAGAGTTGCATTGTGTCCCCTTCGAGATACACATGTTGACACTCTGGCTCCCAGGGCCTCACAATTTGTCTGGTATTTGGAGGTAGGGCCTTTAAAGAGGTGATTGGGTTAGGGAGAGGACATTTGGTGGGTCCTAATCCAATCTGACTAGAGATTATCAAAAGAGGAAATTTGGACACACAAAGAGATGAGGGATGCACACACAAGGAGGAGGATGAACACAGAATAAACCTCTAAAGTGTGGAGCCAAGACATTGTTGGACCTGAAGGTTCCTCCCAGTAATATCAGGAACTAATCAAGGAATAATAGTGTCTACACCCAGGATAAGGTGCCTGTATAATGTATCATGATTCCTTCATAATTGCTAGGGGGTCAGAGAGTCTTAGGTGTCTCCACTTCTTCCTCTTTCAGAATAGGCATGTTTTCTTATGGTTATCTTGTCCTTGTTGCTCATTTGCATATGGGAGTTCTGGAGAAAGTTGATTGTCTTTTAAGGCATAGGTGGCTGGGCAGTGAGAAACCACATCTAGAGAAGACTGCACTACCCCAGAGACCCTAGATATTGAGCTAGATAAAGGGTTGGATGGGTCAGTCTTCTTTGGAAATAGAGTGATACATTTTTTGTGTGTGTTCATAAAGAACAAATAGATATTTGGTGACCAAAAGAAGTAACCGTGACAGAGATAGCTCATGCCCATTGGTATCCACATTATCTTTTCCTTTCTTTCCACAAAACCACACTACATTACTCCTACAGTTAGGTCAGGCCATGTGACTGAGTTTAGGTTGATAGAATGGTGTAGGATGTGAAATACACATACCACCTTTAGGTCTATTCCGCAAAATCAACTACTCTCCATTTATTTTCTCTTTGTCTCCTGATGGATTGAAAGTAATCCAATAGGGGACTTAAGACTTTAGAATTCAGAAGAGACACTAGGTTGAGTAATTGTGTGGTGCAGAATTCTCACCACATTGACCCATATCAGTATGTGACGTGAGCAAGAAATAAAAATTTGATATAGTAAGCCACTGGGTCTTGAGTGTTGCCATGACTAGCATTATTTATGTTGACTAATATAGAAATGTGCTTATGAGTAGACTCGCTGGATCATAACATGTTCAAGTTTACTAGAAAATGCCAATTTCCCCAATATCTTGGAACCAATTTATCATCCCATGAGTGCACTATAAAAGTATTCTAGTGGCTACATATTCTCCTTAACACTTTCTATTGCCAATTTTTTTTTTTTTTTTTTGCCAATGGAGTGGTATAAAATAGTATCTATTATGGATTTAACTTGAATTTTCCTGAGTCTTATGTTTGTCTCTTTGGTTAACTTCTCCAAGGAGGCACTGGTTCATATCTTTTATCCATGTTTCCAATGAGTCCTTTGCATTTTTCATATGCTACATATATACACACACACACACACACACACACACATACACACATATATATGCATATATATATGCATATGCATATAGCTATGAGACTTCCATGTGTGTATGGATAGTGTTACATATATATAATTACATATATGCAGCTATATACATAATTACTCATTTCTTGTTAGCTATATGTTTTGTGAATATCTTTCCTGGCTGACATATGGTTTTTTATGGTTAATGAATTCAGTCAGTTATTATTTAATCCACTGCTTCATACATGCAGACTGTAGGAAATTTAGAAAATAAGAAGCACTTATAATCCCACCTGTAAAGATAGCAACTCTTAATAGTTGGTGTGTTTTTATTTAGTGAGTACCTGTGAGGGAATGGAAGTATATAGTAGATTTTTAGAACCACAAAGGGCTTTAAAGAAAAATGTACTAACTTTTGAGTTAGTCTTTGTGGTTATGCTCTTTACATATGTTGTTTAGTCAACTCTATGTCTTTAAAAAAACAGTACAACATAAAGTAGTTATAGCTTTTCTAATAGGAGCTCATTATTTTATAGAGACTCAAGGTTTAAAGAGGTAAAAGACTGGTCATAAGGTCACAACTTAATGAGCAGAGAAGCCAAGACTATAATCCATTTCTCCTCATTTCTAGTTTAGTTCTCTTTCCACCACATCCTGCATTAAAAGTTTTTAAAAAGTAAAACATATAAATGTATTTTTCTGTACCTGAAATCCTAAAATAGAGGTCATCAAGATCTTGTCAAGTTCTGACTATAAACTTAGAACAGGATTATTGCCCTGGGATGTGTCCTTTATGATTGTCTAGAACACATCTTTGAATTTGCATTGTATTATTGTCTACTGATTCTATTGTAAAATTTATATGCTCAGGGTCTCACTGTTTCTTAACACTGTGTGATTTCAAGTGTACTGGTTTTTAATAATTAATATTCAATAAATATTGACTTAAACTTGACAGTTATAAAGAGTATTAGTGGTCCTAACACTTACAATATCCCTGAGCAAAAATTTTACCTTTTAATTTTTGTATGAAAGTTTATGTTGACTAAAGTTAAGAAGAGATGTTCTACTTTTTATCATAAAAGAAAAAATTAAATATTTTTATATTTACCAGAACTATGGAAATTTTATCTTTGAGTCAATGTCTTACGTTACACAGCAGTGAAGGTTGATTGGCATATAATAATAGATAGTCATTTTTTTTGTAATTCAAGTCTATGTCAAATAGAGGCAGAAGTGAAAAAAAATTGTAGTTTTCTAGTCTCAAAAGTAGTCAGTTCCCAAACTCTTATAAAATACATCTAGAAAATGTATTTTTGTGAAATTGGTTTTTAATGAAAATATAGAAAATTCATATTCTGCTTCCAGATCAGAAATAAAACAGGTAGAAAATTAAACCTACAATTTTACTATATGAAAAAGAACAATATAGTCACAAAGAATTATGTGGGTGATTTTGTAACCGGAGCTACAATTTGCTATATACTGAGACTGCTTCTAAAGTGGATTACTGGGAGAAAACTCTGTAAAGATGGTGCATTCTCTCTTTAAAGTTCAGACTTTTAATAAATATGTATTTTATTCCTATGTGCTTTACAAATCAAAACAAAAATAATCACAGAAAAATTACCCTCTACATCAAGGAAATTCGCAAATCCAATTACATTTTTAAGAAATTTCACCCTTTTAAGTGTACATTTCAAAATGCATGTCCTTTGAAAAAGAAGAACATTTGCAGTCTTTATTACAAACACATTCTAAGGAGCATCTTTGAAACAAGCCAAATCTTGAAAGCATCCACTGCATTCATAGCAGGACAAGTTTAATAGTGAAAAGGAAAAAAGCTAAGGCTACCACATTTGGGAAGGAACGCCTCCCTGCCTAAAAGTTATTACCAAACACATGAAATTTTATTTGCAGTTAGGACAATGATAGATATTCCTGGGCTTTTAAGAAAATCTTTTGTCATGCCGATGTAAGGCATTAGTCAGGCTTCAGCTTATGGGGAATGTACTCTCAGTTCAACATGAAGAGTGTATCAGTTTAGTAACAAAACTGTCACGCATAATTAGGCTTAAAAAAAATTAAAAAAAAGGCTCCCTCATGTGGTCCTCTCAATAGTCACAAATGGGCAGAGTATGAAATGAGCCCAGCAGATACAGCATGCTGTGTGGGCTTCAGTGTTGCTGGGGCTGATTAAACAGTTTGTGGCCGCTGGTTGTAAACCGTTTGTCATGCAGGATAGATGAGTCCAACCAACTCACAGTTTCATAAACCCTCACTTTGCCTTCCTCTGCTTCTTTTCTTTCTTGTTTTTTTTGTTTTTTTAAGCAAGTCAATGACAGTCTTAAACACTACAATATGGTACCTTTTTTGTTCTTTTGACTTTTCATCCTATGTTCTTGGAGTACTTTGCAGAACTTCATATAAAATAAGAATACTTAACAATGAGACAAGTGCTCTTAGAACTGTTAAAGTTTTCAAGATCCACGACAATAGTGTATTTTGGTGATGATAGGAAACTGATTGCCAACAGGTCCTAGTAAAATTTAAGTTTGGGAACTCTTTGGACTCCCCCATCCTTAAAAAATAAGAAATTTCAATTGAAAAACAAGTTGAAATTTCATTATTACTATTTAGGCATAGCATATTCTTTAGAATTCAACTTTATATCAAAGCAATTACTTAAGGTGCATCATCAGTATTATCTTATTAAATATACTTTTATTCATTTAATCTTGATTTTTATTTTACTTAGTGAAGGCATGGGGAAAAAAGAGAGAAAATTTCACATTAACTAATTTCCTAAAAACAAGTTTCAAACAGCAATCATATGCCAATGAACAGGCCAGGAAAACAATTATGTTCTGTTTGATGGTCTTATTCTTTGTCATTCTTGGCATAGGAAAATTTCCAAACTAGAAGTTAATTGAGAATAAGTAGCCTGTTTTAGAGTTTAATCCCATTAAGTATTTCTTTCCAGATTCCTTAGATTTTTGTTTGTTTGTTTCTTTCCTGCTCCAAAAGTACTCCATCCAAGGCCAATACTACTTTCAGTTCCTCCTGGCTATTCCAACCTTTCTTTTAGAATCAGTTATCATTTCACTCATCTCCCTCCATACCTGTGGCCCCAGCCCTTCGATTTCTCCATTTTTTGTTAGAGTGATGCTAGTAGAACAAATGGAAAGGCTGAGTTCTTAAAGGTTGTATTGTTGTTGGTATTATATTGGTTTATCACTCTGTGTGTGTAGGGTGATGGTTTAACAGTTTTAAGTTCTTCTGTTGGAATAAAATACATTTCCAGAAAAGTCACTTTCCTTCCAAAAGGTTAGTTTAAAAAATTGATATTAAGCCTGTTCATAGAAATTAATTTTGCTAAAGAATTGAGTTCTTGAATTTAAATGAACCAACTTACACAGTCAACATGAATAATGAAGCCAAAGCCTTTCCTTTTTTCTAATAGTAAAAGATTATTGATCTGAGGGTGAAGGTTGCAATTTAAAAAATTCTTCAGACTTGTATTTTATTTGGTGTGTGGTTATGATTTTAGGGTTCACCATTTCTGACCTTTTAGAGTTTCTATGTAAATTGATAATCATTTTTAATGGGAAAGTGTTTTGAGGATCAACATTGCCTTAGGATTGAAGATGTTGTACGACATTTCTTTCCTATTTCTGTGCACTCATATAACTGGGATATGATGCTCTAATGTGTGTTAGCATGCTTCTCTTTTGTTTTAATTATTACTGTTACAGCATTAACTGCTATGTGTTTGTTGAGAGTTTTAATTGGAGTTTTGATCAGGCTATTCTTTTTGTAGATTTATTAAGTTTCTTTTTCTTACACTCCATAGGAGGTTTAGCATTTTAAGGTGGGTTGTTTTTTAAAACTTCAATAATTATCAATGTTCATGATTCTGAGCGGCAATAAATAGTGGTTTGGGGGATGCTTGTAAAACTGTTAGCACTAATCATAAATCTCTAAATTCTGCAAAGAAGATCCTCCATTATCTTTTGTAGAATACTATCATCTATGCTGTACAAAGCATATGTATTCTCATGACTGAGGGAGGAACATTTTAAATCATATGTGTCTAAATAGTTAAACATAACTTTAAAAATATACATTTGCCAATATTTTTCTCCATTAAAGCAAAAAAGAAAGGGAGATATGTTCCAGGTTTCAAGTTTTTGGTAGCTTTAAATCTACATTCTGGCTTCTTTTTTGGCTATAAGCAGGCATGTCTGTGTCCTCTTACTCTTTTCAATCCTTTATTTTCTCTTGTTGTCTGGAGTACTAATCCTATTTTTGCTTTTCCTTTCTTTTCTCTTTTTCTTGAATAAAATTTGGAGTAGCAGCCATGATCTAGGTTGAAGGTGAGCAGAAAGTATTTTAATTTAATTTCAACATCGATTTTTTAAAATAAAAATATACATCTGTGCTGTAATAGAGATGAGTAATCATTTTGGGGAAGAGCCAAAGGATATCCTTTTGACTACATCAAAATGTTAATAGTGCACTTAATTTGTTATTTTTCATCTATTCACACATAAACAATTACATCTCTTATTAGTATAAGAATGAAAACAGCCTACTATTTTATATTCCCATATTTTCTAGTACTTACTTTTAAAAGCAGCATGTAATGAAAAATAACATTTTTGAGAAATAAACCTTTTCTATGGCAAGTGTTTACATCATATGAATATAAATAGTGATCATTAGAAACTACTAGGGGCAACTATGTAAGTAATTTATTACTCTGTTATAATGAATTATAATACATTACTTATCCCTTTAATAATTTCAGGAAGTTGAAATAAAACACGATCTTACTGTGTAGAATGCTAAGAAAATAAAAATAAAAGCATAAAAATGGTAAATTTGTCTAGAGAGTCAGGAGGGGGTAATATAGAGGCTGACAAAATTGAAAACTCTATAAGTGGTTTTAAACCTTATATGATGAATAAAAATATTTTCTACTGGGATAAAAAAGAGTATTCTATGAATTTCCCATTCCTGTAAATTAGTTAACATAAAGAAGCTCATAATGGCACTTGTACATTTGCTTTAATACCTTTTGACATTCATGAATGTATCCATGGCCAAATGATCCTGATATGTAACATCTCATGCCTGGAAGGTCCACACTGCTTTCCCCTGCTTGGGGGTTGTAATTGCTATTTGCACTTTGCCTGTGAATTACACATCTTTGTTAAAATTGAATCTTGCTCTTTTTACATACCCTGCTATGTACCAGCCATGGGTAGTTGTCTTCCTCTTGAAATTATGATTCAGGGAATCTAGGCAATATTCCTTTCTTTAGTTCACTTCCCAATCCTTCCCTTGCCCTATTTCAAGTTTATTTAGAGTTACTGCATTTTCTGACCATTGTCTCGCTTGGTCATGTATCAGTTGAAGTGGAGTTGAATCCTGATTGCCTTGAAAGGTTGTATAAATAGTTTCAGTAAACCATATTTTTATGATCAAATTTCATTTTTTAATTTTAGGGCTATTCAGCCTAATTAATTTGCATGGGAATTCATGAAATAGTAAAATACTTGGAAGTCTCTTTTTTTTTTTTTTTAATACCTGGAAGTCTCTTGCTCTGTAGACATTTAATTAGGCCCAAATTTGGAACTGATTTGGAAATCACCTAGAGTTTCTGTAGCTCATATAATGCCAGTCTGGTCAACATTACATGGTGGATATAATTTTGTATTACTAAACATGAATGAAAGTCATTATATGCATGACTATATATAACTTTTGAAAAATGGGGTTAAACTTAGCCTTTATTTATTTATTTATTTATTTATTTATTTATTTATTTATTTGACAGAGACAGCGAGAGAGGGAACACAAGCAGGAGGAGTGGGAGAGGGAGAAGCAGGCTCCCCGCTGAGCAGGGAGTCTGATGTGGGGCTTGATCCCAGCACCCTGGGATCATGACCTGAGCTGAAGGCAGCCACTTAACCAACTGAGCCACCCAGGCGCCCCTAAACTTATTAGCCTTTATAATTAAATAGTAAATCACCTTTTCTTCCAACCATAATTTTAGGCCATACTAAGAAACTATCTTGAGTCTTCCCCTTCTGAATAGTGTTTAAACATTAATATTTATCTTTCTGAGACTTTTGTTTTCACAATTGTAAATTTTAAAGTTATCTCAAAGATAGTATCACTTTAATATGCTCAAAATAAATTTGCTTTTTATATTCAACTTGCTGAAGTTAGGCAATAACAGATTGATAGGGAATATGAAATTATTTTATATGGGAGAACTAGAATTTAAATAAAACATGTAATTATGTATTTTCATGGTGCATTACTGATAATGTCTAGAAAAGAGGTTTTTTAAGAGTTATACATTTTATATATGTTCATTTACTCTTAACCTGGAGCCTTATTATTTTTCATCATACATCATGTAAAATGAACATGGAAAATTTATTTTGAGAAGTTTATGTTCAGCTCCACTAACTGATGTTAAACCTTGAAAGCGGAAGGCACAAGTTGAAGTTTGAGAGAAAGGTAGTATTGATAAGCTTGTGGAATAGAATAAGCTTAAACTAAAGAACCGCATGCTTAATCATAAAGCTGAGAGCACTAGGTTTAGCTGCAGACTGGGAGGGGAAAAAACTGGTATTTGTGTGTTGATTGGGGAGATGGTCATGGAGGTTTTTAGATATTAGAATAATAACTAAAAGATTCTTCCCACCCACATTTATCTGTTTCAGGCATATTTGTGCACTTATGTGCTAGACCCTTAGGACATATTGGTGAATAAGAAAGATAAAACTTGCCCACCAGAGCTTATCGTCTACTGGAAGAGTCAAACAAACAGATAACAAATGCATACATTAAATAATGATAAATTGAAGTGACAGCTATGAAGAGATGACAGAGGAGGGGGAGTATCTGAGCGACTCATTTGAGGAAAATCCTCTCTCCAGAGGTGACTTAAGTCTGACGTATGAGGGTTAAACTTGCAAAGAGGGAGAGAGAGCTATCCTGACTGAGGGATGGGAGCCAGGGTTAAAGAGCCCATGGCAGAAGAAATGGCAGGTGGAGGTAGACCATGTGGCTGAAGCAGAGCCAGTGAGGAGACAAAGATGGAGTTAGAGAAGGAGGTCAGGAGACTAGATGATGCACACTTAAATAAAATAAAATAAAATAAAATAAAATAAAATAAAATAAAAGATTTTTTTTTAAACAAAGGTAATTATTTATTCAGCACTTTTTCTGAATCCAAAAACATTTTTAACATTCACTAGTTTATGTGCCATAATAAAACAAGAGGAGAATGTTTAAATCCCTTCAAAAGTCAAGCTTTTACACTAAAAGATATTTAAATGAAAAAAAAAAAAAAAAAAAAAGAGCCTTGACGCCAGATCTATACCCTACAAGTTAAGTGTACTGACCTCTCAGCTTCTATTTAAAGAGTAATTTTCCAGTAAAGGATTGCTTATGGTAAGAAGCATCAGTAGGAGAAATTTTCTTTATTTCTATTTGTCACTTTCTTTAAAAGTCTTTCTCAAGCTCCCCGACACTGAAAGCAGCAGAGATGTAAAGTGAGTACATGTGAATACACTGCGTATGATCCACACATGCATGTTCCTCCCAGATCTACAGGAACGAGATAAGGCAACATGTGAAATGAATTAAAATGCTTGTCACCTACTGGATTCCGGGCAGAGGGCAGTCTTTAAGACCCAGCAGCACAGTATTTGTCTGGAGAGGAAATGTTGCTTTTTGACAGACGAGAGAAATCCCCTTAGCGCTGGCTGTGGGAAGAGAGAAGTGAAGTCAGTCACCTGGTGGTGAAGGCCAGTAAAACAGCAAAGCAGGAGGAAAATTTTTCTCTCCCTCTCTGGCTTTCTCTCTCCCTCTTTTCTCTCCTCTGTAGGATCCACCTCCTATTCTCTCAACTCTTTTTAGCGTAACCTTCAAAGGGGATCGTTCCCTTCAGACTTTATTGTCTTCTTTTCCCCAATGAGAGAATACCTCTTAGCTGCAAGACATTTTTAAGTCTATGCAGGACTTCGGGGATTTGGTGATCTTGCCAGGGAAATTGATCATTGCTAATGCTTGGGACTCACAGTGTGCTAAATTAGCTACCAGAGTAAGCCTGACGGAGGAAGGCTTTTATCATATACTCTTCTCTTCAGTTTGAACACATTTGCTTGAAATTTGCCGCATGATGCTGTCCAGGGAAGCAGCTTTTTTTCTTGGGATGCAGCAATTCGCTGGTTTCTAAGCTTATTGCAGAAGAAGAAATAATCTTAAATAGAGTGGATCCCCCCCCCGCCCCCCTCTTGATTCGACTGAGCTGTGTTGCACCGCGGTAAAGATCACCTGTCACTAAATCTTTCAGGAAGTAAAACAAACTGAATTATAATTATTATTTATTTATTTTTATTATTTTTAACCGGTGGAGGCGGCGTGATCACGGAGAATGAGACTGAGAGAAGCCGCCAGGGCTTGGAGGAGGATAAAGCTGAGTTTAGGCTGGAAACTAAAAGACTAGCTTGTCTTTTGGTTCAACTTGCCCGGTTTCTCTGCACTTCCTTTAGTTTCGCTCCATGGACAGATCAACAAACCTGGACATTGAGGAGCTAAAGGTACGTGATCCTCCGGGCGGGCGTCGGTCCTGTTTTCTCGCGCTCGCCTGCTCTCTTGCTCTCCTCTCATTTTTCCGCTGCCTCGTCCTCGCACCGCTAGAATAGTTGGTGGCCCCGTGGGACGGCGGGTGGGCATTTGGGCGGCAGCGTCCCCGGGCGCAGGCGCCCCTCGGAGGGCCGAGGACTTGGAGGGCGGCTTTCTGGGGCTCGGCTTGCACTCTCAGGCTGGGCTCCCTGCCTGCCTCCCGCTCCCGGCAACAGTCGCCCGGTCGGTCCTCCTCCTGGCGAGTTGCAGCCGCACTCTGGGTGCAAGACCGGGCGCCGAGTGCTCCGCAGCCTCGCCGGGGAAGCGGCGGCGGCAGCGGTCTGCCCGCTGTCGCCAGGCTGCCCGGCAAAGTTGCCCGAGCTGCGCCGCCACTGTGCCTCCTCTTCCCCGCGCGCCGGCCCGCGCGCCAGTGATGCCGGGTCGGGGGTATTAAATAGGGGTCGGTGGCCACGCTTGTTTTCATTCCAGCACTTATGAGACCCTTTTCTCCCACGACCGCTAAGGCGGTCTCAGCCACAGTTTCACTGCCCCGGGCGCGAACTCGTGTTCTGGGTGGGACTGGAGAGGTTCTCCGGCTGCCTCCCTACGCCAGCTCGACGACCGAGCCTGCCCCGGGCACCCTGCGCAGAGCGGGTCTGGGGAGTGGGGAGGAGGGGGGTGGCACCTGCGGAGGCGCCGGGAGGCTCCGGGTGTCCCTCCGCCCGTGTAGCGGAGCACTGTCCCGGCCCCAAGCCGCGCCCCCACCGACCCGCCGTTTAGCCGAGGACCCTCTCCGCACCTGCTCCTCCCTCCCGGATCCCCCGCTTGGCCGCGAGGGGATGGCTGGCTGGCAGGGGCATCCAGAGTGACAGTTTGCCCCTCTGCCTGTGGGCACCGATCCTGCAGTGCCGTTTTTAAAAAGACCAAAAAAAAAAAAAAATCCTTAAAAGATCAACAAACTACAAAATAATTTAAATGTCCCGCTCACAGTAAATGAAAAAGCGGGAAAGGGGGCGAAGCTGGGAGCATCTTTTCTTTTTATTCTCCACGCATTTTCTACACTCGACTGTATTGCTTCAGAGGGTTATTTTATCTTATTTTTATAACCAGAGACTCATTTTCGTTGGACTCAGTTCAGGTGAGGACTTGTAGACACTCCTCCTACCCGCTGGGGAAACTTGAGTAGCAGAGGTTTGCTTGGAAATGTCACGGAAAATGGATTTGCCCTGTAAGAAGAGAGGGCTGGAGAAATCCCCTGTAGAGGGCAAGAGGCTGTCAGCAGCCAGCTGTCTGCCCTGGCCACAGAGCACGTCCAGTCCAGAAGCCCAGTTCTCCCAGAATGTGGACCCCAGATCTCCTGGTTCTCCAAATTGCATAGAAGGAAAAGGAAGGAGGGGCAGAACTGTGGCTGCACTTTGTGGACTCTTCCCTGCCACAGATTGTGAATGAAGGCTGAGTGGGGCAGGGTGGTCAGAACTTAGACACCACTTCATTTAAGACTCTGGTTTTGTTGGGAAACAAAACAAAACAAAACAAAACAAACAAACAAAACTGAAGTAGGGAGGAGGCATATTTGCTGCTCCAGTTAAAGTTGGGGAACAATAAGTTTCTGGGGTAGGGCCAAGGTCACAGTCAGTAGACCTTCGACTGGAAGAAAGCTCTATTATTTCTGTGCTATACCAAGGCAGAATACATTGCCTTTGTGTTTGAAAAGATCCCTTGCAGCTTTTCCCAAGCATCCCAGTCTCTTGAGAGAGGGGGAGGCTTTATTTGAGATGCAAAAGAGAGCAGATGGACGTTTGTAATGTGTATCTCATGCAGAGGCAGAGTCATCCAGATTTATTTTTTTGTTAGATATTGGGTATGGCACAGAGGAAAGCTTTTTCTTATGAGAAATGGGAGGGAAAATGGTTTGGGGTGATCATTTCCCTGATATCCCATTAGTGTTTTACTAGCTTAGCTCCCCCCTTCCCCGAATCTTGGCACCACTGAATTGTTTTTTATCGGCAAAGGAGCAAACCTACTCTGGAAGCTTCTGTCTAGTTTAGTAGAAGATCCCACTTAACCTCAAAAACTACACATGAGCTCAGAGATTCTCACAGCCAGAACGTGATACACTTTGCAGCCAAGCAACATAGCGTAGGAAATGGAAGAGCTTGGGTGGGAGGAGGTATATTGGCAAAGACTGGGAAGAAATGAAGGAATGTTCAAGGCAAAGATCTGTTGAGGTTGTTGAACAATTATGTCAGGAACAAGCCACTGTTAGGAGTCAGAACTGGCAAAAGAGGAAACGTAGTCGAGCCTCATTCGACAATGTTTGAGACCCTCCAGTTTGGGTGTAAATTTGTGTTGTCAGGTTTGGCTATGCTTCTGGAACATGGAGGTTTTGAAACACATTCGGGAATATATACGCTTTCTAGAGATGGGTGTACTACGTGTCGAATAACTTGTCTGGAGTCCCTCTTACCAGCAGAATCCATTGGCTTGGGTTTTCTAGAGAATTCCAGTTGAAGTTATTTTCTGGTGGCTTCTTACTGAAGGACGACACCCCCATGATGGTCAGTGGTCATGGGGGAGATAAAAGCTGGGGGTTCTTATTTTTTACATTTTTGCATGTTGACTTCCTTATTGTGGTCCAAGGATGCTTATGTTAAGACACATCCATATAAAAACTTTACTTTCTGTGATGCTTTAAATAAGTGAAAAGAAAAACAATGTTCACTGGGATTTGGTAAATAAATAATGTGCATAATATTATGAGAATACCATTTAGCTTAGTTTTAGATGATTAGTGCCATTATTAGGTGAAACTGCTTCCCTCAAGTTTTAGGAAAGGAAGATTTTGCTAATTTTTTAACCTTTTTTGTGGGAAACTATTTTCTCCTTATGAGATTTTAGCAAAGAATATATTTTTTTGCTATGCTGGATGTGTGGACGTTGATTTTTTTATATGCTGTTCAGTAAATAGTCTTTGGCAAGTTTTCAAACTAAAGATAAACTCCAATAATTAGGTATTATGCCATTGTTGTCATTATCATAAAACTAAAGATAATATGCACATTAAAATTTTTACTGGTGGAAAACTAAAATATAGTTATATGTATAAAACTTGCTAATGAAGGTGAGGATGTTTCATCTTCTATTCGGCACACAAGGTCCTGATGAAACAGATCAGTGTTGAAAAGGTAGAGAGTTCTCATCCAAAGACTTTTGGTCTGTTCTTTTCCCTTTGATCTCTATCTGCTTCTCCAATAAATGTATACAGTTTACTCTGGATTTTGCCCTGGTGTTGTTTTAAAGAAGAAACAACATCAAACAACCCAAAATATGGGTTACTGATTTGGAAATGTGGGTGTTAATGAATACTGATATTTGAGAAACCACCCTCTATTCTGGAATATCTCTGAGTTAGAGAGAACTTTTCGTAATTGGTATTAAGATAGTAGCTTTCCCTTTTATGTTAGCTCTGGGGATGCCCTCTTTTAGACAACATATCTTATGCACTAGTAACTTTTGGAGCTGATGCTTATAAATTTGCTTTTTGTAATATTTATAAGAAATATTAGGTTGAATAAATGGCTATGTTTAAGTAATACATAAGACTTTGGTGATTCTTTTACTCAGCTTTTGAAATAGGAGTTTCAAGAAATTATGTTTTCAGATGCTAAGCATGTATTTGTAGATAATTGTAATTTGCTTTGAGATCAAAAACATAAAACACATCAGGAGTACAGTATAATTTTTGCAGTCTTACTTGATCCCAGCTTTAATTTATTTATATGTTAGGACTGTTCCTTTAATGGGATGACTGGCTAGAAGTTAAAATGAAATTTTTCCATTGCTTGCAGAATACAAACAGTATGCTTCCGGAATATTTTCTTAGTTATCATTTTATAAGGTGCAAAAATTGTAAACTGCATAGTTAATCTTGAGATGCATAAAACAACTTTTTAATAAATATAATTGTACTTGTTTGAGTTAATTAAATGTGGTCCAGTCACTGTTACTTAATTTTATCTCCTTAATTTAAATAAAATTTCATTTACCAAGAACTTGAAACTTGCCCTAGATAGGCCAGGGAAAGCTTCCCTGAATAATACAATTAGGTCATTAAGAAAGTATTGCATGGGTGAGAAATGATAGTCTAGCAAAAAAGAGAAATGCAGAAGTGTTTAAACAAGTGGTTGGTATAAATATGCTGAGGTCTTAAACCAAGTCTCATAGTACATTAGTCTACAGTTTCAATCAAATAAGAGAGTTGGCACTTAGAAGAATTCTAAAAATGTATTTTTTTGTTTCATCAATAAGACACTCAGCTCAGGAAAGTCAGGGTTGCTGCAGTGTAGGAGGCTTTGTGATGAGTATAAGTAGGTGTTTTTTCCTTTTTTTTTAATGTTAGTCATTCCATAGTGAAAAATAATACTCTCTAACAAATGTCATATTTTTAGCAACTTGCTTTATATACTCATTTCTTGGCTTAGAATTAGGAAACATTTGTGAATACTGAATTATTTGACCTCTTTCACATCTAAAGCTGTTACAATTTTCTCCATCCAGGGCTAGTTCCATTTCTCTTTTGATAAGAGAAAGCAATCATGAAGATTCAGAAACAGTTAATCTTGATTTCCTTATATTCAGAGTATGGACTTGTTTCATTGAAGTTGAAATAAACTTCAAGTAACAGTAGTGAAACATTCTTTTTCTATACAGTCAGGAGGGATGAGGGAACATTTTTGATGTGAGTGGAAAGAGAATTAAGAAAAATAAACAATTTTGTTTAAAATTTGAGGGGAGTTGTGTAAATGACTATTTCTGAAATCTTCAGGGGCCTGCTGTCATCACTCGGCATATATTCCAAGTCTTCATACTGGCTATTACAGCTTTGCTGATCTTCAGACTTTACCAATTGAGAATACATCAAATTTTGAAGGTCCAGGAAAAAAAGAATATTTTAGGATTTATGGACACAAAATCATAGCTACACAAGATGGCTTAATGTTATAAGACAATAAATCAGCATGTGTCTTTTGGGGGCATTCCTTTTATGTAATATTTAGTGAGGTGTTTCTCATCCTGTATTGGAATTTCAGCTAAAATACAACTTGGCAGAGATTACAACTTTAAGTTAGTAAGGAAAATGACCATGTACTTCTGTTCAAATGTGAAATGTTTGAGGATATGCATTTAAATAGGTAAATGATTAAATGTTAATGTGTCAAAATAAAAGTTTACAAGTCATTGAGAATTTTGCTTGATTTGTTGAGAATTTGTGATAAAATTCTTAGCTTCTAAATCTCTATATGACTAAAAGTGAGCTATCTCATTTTATATAAATGTAGATTTTAATATACTAACATCTACATTTTTATTTTATTCCAAGTCTCTTCTTTTTCTTCGCAAATTTACAGAAACATGCGGTGATCTTATCATCCTTAATGAAACTTACTAGAGACTTCTAGGCCACCCCCAGAATGAGCAAATTAAAGGATTACCATTCCTCTAAGAGAATCTCAGACTCACATCCTAACAATTAAAAATTGTGCCAAATGCCTTGAGAGTTTTCTTGACACTCCTAAACAATATTTTTATAGATTCACTCTGAAAAATACTGTAAGCCCTCATCAGATTTTAGAACATTTATACTGCTCTGTTGGTATTAAATAGGTTATCTAGAGTGTTCTCCACCAACTTGACATCAGAGACCTTTAAAAATAAAGGATTTTATTATCCAGTCAGGAAGGCTTTAATTGCCGTATCAGTGTCCATCTGTGAAATGAGAGCTAAAACTTCAGCCTTACATATTAATTAAAGCAATCACCCTACACCAAAATGGAGTTTACCAGTAGGTAGAAGTCAGAGGCACCCCAAAGTACTTAAAATTCTTACTCCAAAATTGTAGACTAATGTACTATGAGACTTGGTTTAAGACCTCTGCCAGCTGAGAGCCTTTAAAGTTGTTGATTTGTGTGGTGGAAATGGCACTCATCTGGTTGAAGTAGGACTTAGAAGTCCTTGTTCAAACCCTGGCTTGGCCGTCAACCCGAGTTTGTGTCACAATCCTTCTTCCCTTTAAGCTTCTCAGGTGATGGTGGTGTTGCAAGGTGGAAACCGGATCTCCTTAGTAGTTTTTGCTGTAGTCATTTTTAGCCACAGCTGAAAGATTTGTTCAAACAACATCTTTATAATATCTAATACCAATAAAAGGGGAGCAGCTCTGGTTCAAGAGAGATTGGGGGCTCTCTGCAAGTCTTGGCCCCTGCCATTGATCCCAGGACGCTGATCCCAGAATTGTAAGACTGGGGAACACAGGGTAAAAACCTCAGGACCTCTGAGGATCTCTATCTTGCCGGTCTCAGAGTCTAGAGCTCTGAGTACTTGTTTCAGAATGCCATTTTTGTGCCCTCCTGGAAGAAAATCATTTTAAATTTGGTAAATAAAGTTAATATAGCTCTTTTTATTTTCCAAATACTTCCTTGTTTGAATGTCATTATAAGTTTGTCTGCTGAGTATTGTATTCTTATTTTATAGATGCCAAAATGGAGACAGAAAAATCAAGTGAAATGTCGAGGATTACATGATTAATAAATAATGGAAGAAGAACTTAAATCTATGCCCTGCATTTCTAAATCCTATGCGCTTTTATATAGGCCACAATACCAGGAAGTTCATAGAACTTCTGATTGTAGAAATTTCTCACTGAATTTCTTTAATATTCTTGTTGCAAATAAAATTGATAGTATTTTACCTATAGTCATAGTATATACTCCTGTTACAGAACAGTTGTTCACAGGCCATATTTATTTTTACTCCTTTGCTTATTCCTAATCTGTTACTTTGGGCCAGATTACTGATGGTTGGTGTTTGTGAATAAAACCTGTAAGAGAATGATAGATAAATCATAGACTGAGACCACTGGATAAGAGTTTCATAGCCTTGTGCCAATCTTTTAAAATAAACTCTCTATATTTTGTCCAAGTCCACTAGTCTTCTTCATTATTCTGCCTCTCAGGTCACTGCAAATAATGTTCATTTTGTCAGGACTGTACATTGGATTTAACCTCTAGTGTTGCTTTGGCATTCCAGCTTGATGTACATTTACAATTAATCATAAAACTTAAAAATCAATCTGAGTGATTATAGTGACCCTAAAATTATTAAGTCCTTAGATGTTATGGTATCCCAGAAATCTGGAAATAAGTATCAGGTGATTTAATCCATAATAAAACTAAAGTTCTTAATGGCAATCTTTCCGATTTAACAGAAATTAAGTGTTATTGCAGTGTAAAATTGGCTTTGAATCTTGATATACTTTTTTCATATCGTTTTTCCAAATTATATTTATACCAGGAATCACAAATGAAGATATACAGATAACTCAATATAATTTTGGAAGGACATTTCTTTTATATTCATAGGAATGAATAATACCTTTTTTTGAGAAATGCTTTACCAAACCTTGGCAAGTCAACATTTAAGAGTCTGACTAGAGGGGGGGCGCCTGGGTGGCTCAGTTGGTTGGGCGACTGCCTTCGGCTCAGGTCATGATCCCAGAGTCCCAGGATCGAGTCCCACATCGGGCTCCCTGCTCGGTGGGGAGTCTGCTTCTCCCTCTAACCCTACCCCCTCTTGCGCTCTCTCTCTCACTCTCTCTCTCAAATAAATAAATAAAATCTTTAAAAAAAAAAAGTGACTAGAGGGGATGATTTATCTGATAACACATATTTTCTGCCTAAGAACCATCATTTTCTTAGATCTCTTCTCTTTCATCATCAGAACTACATTTTGTTATTCTTCTGGAGACCATTTTCTTCAAAGAAACCTAGTTTCTTTCATTCACCAGAGTAAGTGTTTAAGTAACATGGAGAAAAGGACACAACCAAGCTGACTTGAGCTTTGGCTTCTGCATGGGGGATCAGGCTGACTTACACGGCTGATGCCTTACACATTCACACCTTCTTTGTCAGTGTCTCAGCTGAATTATTAATGGCCGTAAGTGGCAAACATTCTGGGCTACTCCTAAATAGTTAAAAATGCAAACCTTAAATCTCTGAGAGCCAAGAGCTTACTTGGCTCAGTTAGTAACCCACACATTATCAATATTGCTTCTGAGCCCAATTACTACAAAACTTTCATTTGTAAATATGAGTATCAATATCAATAAACTTCTTTTCATATTGGTTTTCAAATTTCCATCTTTCTTTAGAATGGCTGGAAAAATAAATATTATCTACATGAGATAAAAGAGCCTTTGATTCTTTCTTGGGTAGAAATAACCAATTCGGCTGCCATGAGCAAGAGCATATTTGTGAAACATGATATAATAAATCAATGTCATGAATGGGAAAATATTGTTATCATTGTGATTCCACAAGTCTATATCTACCTATATGTATTTATAACCACTAACTCCTTATGAAAATACTTAAGAAGAGTGAAGGGGAAAAAAAGATTTTATTTATTTGACAGAGAGAGACACAGCGAGAGAGGGAACACAAGCAGGGAGAGTGGGAGAGGGAGAAGCAGGCTTCCCGCGGAGCAGGGAGCCCGATGTGGGGCTCTACCCCAGGACCCTGGGATCATGACCTGAGCCGAAAGCAGACGCTTAACGACTGAGCCACCCAGGCGCCCCACAACTTGATTATTTTAAACTTTGCTCACACAACTTTGATAAAACTAAAATCTAAATTTAAAAAGAAAATAAATCTCAATTTAAAAAGAAAACAAAAAAACAAACAAAACAAAAACAAAAAAGAATGAATCCAAGTAAACCCACAAATAAACAATAAATATTATGCTCCCATTCCAAAAGAACATTTGATTTAAATGATATTCTGTCCTTCTCTTTAAATAATCCAGTATCGAAATGTTACATTATAAGACCGGTGACTCACCATGATATTGGTAGATATAAACATTATAGTTCTTTACTATATACATTATTGAATTCTTGGCAAGAATGATACTTTTTAATATTTTCAATGTAAATGCCATGTAAGAACTTTCACCTATTTGATTTTCACTCCCAGAATCTTTTAATAGCTCCTTTGTGTATACCTTCTCCAAAGTTTCTGTTGCCCGAGATTTTATCCCATAGTATGTTTTGATTCTCTCTTTCTGCATAGTTCCTAGATAGTCTCATTTACTCCTAGCTTCTATTTTGTACTTACAAGATGATGGTGCATGATAATGCACATACACCTTGCAGCTCTCACTTAAGCCACATCCCCGATTTTTGACAATCTATCTGAAATCTTTACCTAGATGTTTCGTAGTCACTTAAATCTAACAGAACTTATTCTCTGTTTAGCGTGTCACCATTCACTTAGGCATGCCAGCTAGAGTTCTCAGGATCCTATCCTACTTATCCCATTGATTCATCCCCCACTTATCTACTTGATTATCAAGTCCATCATATCACACAGTCCCAAGTCCTCACCTCCATACCTTTTGTTAAGCCCAAGATCAAGGTCTCATCTCTGATCTGAATTTTTGTCAAATGTTCTCTGTCTTATTCCACATATACGCATGTATTTCTTGCAGTGGTGCTGGCCATACCGCTGTGAATTCTAATGTGATGTTACAATTGTGGCCACAGGGCTGGGGGGTGAGGTTGGAATCACTGTAAAGAGATTTATATATTCTCTTTCCTAGTAAGTCATCTCAGAGTAAGTTGGGAAATACTGGAAACTGGGGCACCAAGCCTGGGCCTGATGCTGGACGGAGAGGGATTTAGAGATTTCTAGAACTGCCTAAGGTTACCCTCAAAAATAAAGAAAAGATGGTTTCTAGAAGCTAGACCTGATAGTATCCAGTGATTAACTATGACTAAAATGTTCAGGTTGGGGCGAAAGGAAACCACAGACTATTTGGAGATAATAATGATAAATTTTGCTTTTCTTTCCTCTATGAAACTGTTCCATACACTGCCCCAGAACCATGAACTATGTTTCACAATTTCCTTAGCTGATTTTTTTGTGTTTTTGACAGTTTGATCAGATTTTTTATAGGCAGATATATCATCTGCCTCTGGGGATTTGACGGCTCTGTCTCCATGGGGTGGCCCAAGGAGTAAGCCACCTAACTAGATAGAGAGAAGACCCAAAGTAATCTCAGTAGAGCTGGGCCAACGTGTATTTTGAAATGCACATTATAGCTAATGAATTTGGTTTGTTAGTGACCTGTAAATCTCAAGCTGTTGGATAGATGGGTTTGTAACTATTTTATCCTTGTTATGCTTAGTCTTTCAGTAAAGGTTACTTATTCATGATAGATGTGTTTTAGCTGTTGTATGGGTCTTATAACATGGGCTAATGAGAGTAACGTAATATAGAAATGCATAGATCAAAGTAGGAATGGGGGACCAAAATCTAACTGACCATGGCTGATAACAATGGCCAGTGAGGGACCTCCTAAGAAAATGTGATTTGTAAGAATAAGGGATTCTAGGAAGTGAGATATGTTCATGCTTCTTCAAAGGGAAATTCTCCCCTATTAGGGAACCAGCCAGCTTTGTGTCACCATCTAACTGGTCTACCTCTGCCCAACATATTTGATGAGCAGTCCACATTCTATATTTTCAGATTTCCCTTTTAGAATAAAATAATATTTGGTCCCTCACCTGCTTAAAAATCTTTGTTGATCCCCTGTTACTTATTTTATAATCTGTACTCCACAATATGATAAAACATGATATAGAGTTTACTCATTTTCAGGCCATGTATGACCGTTTTCTTACTTACCTTCCAACACACACACACACACGCATGCGCGTTCTACCATAACTTTCCTGAATAACTCACTTCTCCTTGATCATGCCAGTTGCTTTTGCAATCCTTTGTAATATTTCATATGCACTTGTCTAGAATACATCTCTGCTTCCCTGATGAGAGAACTCCCACATGTTGACTAGTACCTAGTCCCAGGAAGAGATGGTTGTTTCGTCCTTTGTGTTCCTACACACTTTGTACATTTAACTCCAGTATACATTCTTAACTAATTGTATATGATAGAGAAAATGGTCTGTATAATATCAGTCTTTTGAGACTTGGCAAAAATTATTTAAGTGCTAGTTTAAAGCCAATATTCATGTTCAGAGTTTCCTTGGAATGAAGGTATTTTTTTCATTTTTTAGAGATCAAGTCTTATTAGATTGTTTATTATTAATATTGTTTTTATATTCCATACTCTTTCTATTTTGTTTGTTTAAGCTATAAATTATGAAACAGGTATGTTAAAATTTTCTGTTATGATGGTGTTCTAACAGATCTCTCAAATTTTGCCTTACATATTTGAGACTATGTTATCAGATATATTTAAGTTTAAATTGTTATATTTTCCTGGTGAGTTGAGACCTTTATTATTTTGTAATGACCTCTTTATCTCTGGTAATGATTTCTGCCTTAAATTTATTTTTTTCTGATTTTAATGTAGCTACACCAGCTTTAACTAGTACCTACACTGTACTGTTACCCCTATTATTACCATAATATTGGTTAGTGTTTCTGATATCCTTTTGTTTTCAACCCCTTTGTATAGTTAAGTTTTATGTTTATCTCTTGCAAACAGCACATATCTAGATTTTAGAAATCCATCTCGATAATGTTTTGCCTCTTATTTACTACATTTAACTTATTTATATTTAATTTAATAATTTCATCCCAGAAATCACTTTCCTTTTGTCTGAAGTACACTTGGTGATGGCAAACTCAATTTTTTTTGTGGCCTAAAAAGATCTTTTTTTCACCCTCATGTTTGAAATATTTTTTATGGCTTACAACTCTAGATAAATAGGGATTTCCTCCTAGTATATTGTAGATATTATTTCACTGTCTTCTTGCTTCCACTGATGTCAGTGAGAGATCAAATCTTAGTCCAAATATCATTTAATAGATGTAGTATTTTTCTCTTTAGCTACTTTGAAGAGCTTCTTTTTATCTATTATGTTCTTTACTTTTATGTCTGCTTGTGATTTTCTTTTTCTTTATCCAGCTTGGTATTTATAAGTTTCCTGATTCCTTGTGAAAGGAGAAAAATGGACTCAGTTAATAATGGGAGTTTATCCAAGAAATACCATGTTATCTCTTTTAAGATGCTTTCTCCTAGTAACTGTACCCATGGTGATCATGCTGTACCTTTTTTGATCCTATTTTTATCTATGTATATATTCTGCACTGATTCTATGCTATGTGGATAAACATATAAGCATAAACACTAGGGATTGTAGATTGTGTTTTATATTTTCCATCCTAATGTTAATCTACTTTACCTCTGATACATGTTAGATATTTATTACATCCTTGTTGATATATATTTGGCAATATTTGGTGGCTGACCAGAATTTTTTACATTGGGGGAAATAATGTTCTCTTTTTCAGTCCACTTTTCTTTCTTTCTTTCTTTCTTTCTTTCTTTCTTTCTTTCTTTCTTT